>NW_008610325.1:0-359 GCF_000691845.1 Merops nubicus | reverse complement strand
CCCCCGGCGCCCCCCCGCCGGGGGCGAGCCGCCCCCCCCCCAGCCGCTAACGGCAGGCGGGGCGGCCGAGAACGGCCCCGGGGAAGCGAGAGTGGGGCCAAACGCTCCTCCGCAACACCCTCCTCCCACCTTTCTCCTCCGAGGAAAAGGACCAGGTCCTCTCCGCTTGGGAAACAGGCGACCTCCCCCCGTCAGCTGGCTCCCCGCCCGTCCACGCGGGGAGAGACCCCCGCTCCGCCCGGCCACTCACCCGGGTTGAAGAGCACCGTCCCCTTGAGGTAGGCGTACTCTTTGGTGCTGATGTCCAGGCTCCAGCAGTTGACCAGGAAGCCCTTGATAGCCTGTATCTCTCCTGCCGA
>NW_008610324.1:3463-30958 GCF_000691845.1 Merops nubicus | reverse complement strand
TTTTTCATTTGGTTGGATTTGGAAAAGATTAGAGAAGTCTTTAATCTGCATTTTATTAAATGCTTGCATTCCCTGTATGCTTTGATAAGAACAATAGGACTCTTGACTTTGCATGAAGATACTTGATTTCTAGTTTTAACTCAGCTGCTCCGAGACTGACCTTGGGCAAAGCATCTCAGAGCTCTTAAGTTTCATTTTTGCCTTTCATTCTTTCTTCTCATTGTTTCTTTAGATGATAAACTATTGATTCAATGCAGCAACTGCACGTTACTGAAAGCAAAATATGTGGAACTACTTCTGTTTAAAATATCTAGACTACTATACTATATACCCTAAATATATACCTCTTTATTGCTTTCTCTAAATTTATTTTACCATAGATTTGGTGCTTTACACTCACAAATTTTCTTTTGTGAGGTCAGGATTTTTCATGCAAAAAAATTGAAATTATTAGAATTGCTTATTCATAAGGAAGCTAACAAATCTCTCATTTAATATTTAACTGTATTTGAGATTTTCATTATCAATTCAAAATGGAAAGGGGTCACCATTTGGTTAATCCCCACTTAAATGCAACATGGGTGAGTTACTGCTCTTTATTCATCAGATAGTCCTGTGACATTGTGACATAGATATTGCTCTGCAAATCCTAAGACACTGAGATACTGGTGAATTAAGAAAAAACATACCAAAAGGTTGTTGGGATGTTCTGTAATGAAGCTGAAAGCCCTTGAGAGGTATTTAGTCAGAAAAATCTCAAACATCTAGATGATAACAAACACGGAAAAATTCTGCTGCAACAGCATGATCTTTCTACTCTGATTTGCCACTTAAAAATGAAAAAGTAATGATTAAAAAAATGAGTAGATAAGATGTTAGAGTAGTTTTAAGTAGATGGAGTAGAATGAAGTGCTTAAGATTCTCATTCAAGAACTATAAACTTGCTGCTGGAAGCATGGCCCATAAATAACTGCAATAACAATAGCAAATAACATCTGTGGTTATGCTAACACTGGGGAAAAAAAAAAAAAAGAAAAAATACAAAGGCCATCAATCTTCATGCTTTAGGGCATAAATTGATCACCAGCTGACATCCACAAGCAGCGTCCCTCGTGGTTTCTTATTACACAGTAAAGTACATTATGAGCTTTTGTGACTTTGGAGCAGCAGCCAACATTGAGCACAGGCATTGATAAAGTACAGGAGGCAGGAGACCACTGCTCCAACTCAAGGATATAATACATGTTGCATCTGGCTTGAAAATTTAAATGGTAGGTTTACTGCAGCTAATTAACCAATCAGTCTGCACTGCAAAAAAAAAAAAAAAAGAAAAAATTAATTGGAAATTGGAAGGAAAAAAGAAAATTATGTAATAGAAACACTTTGGTTTAAAATCACACAAGACACATTCAAACAACTAGGATACCAGGTTATCAATTAAATGATTAAAAGAGATGCTTCCTTTGCCTACAGTCCTGGAAAATTAGTACTAGAATCTTTCCTTGAGAAGAGTTTAAACTACACACGTTTTTCCAATCAAATAAGAAACTGAAAATGTGACTTACTTTAACTTGAATAAACAAGGAATTAGTGAGTTAGCTTTCTGCAGTGGAAAATGGAACTTTTTTCGCTATCCAACATACTAGCTGGAGGGAAAAAAACAAAGAAAAAAGTGAAAAATCCATATTTTTTTTCTTTTTTTTAATCAAGTCTTGCTTTATAGCTAAAAACTCTTATGGCTTCAATGCATTGTTTACATAAGCAAACAACACTGTAGCTCCAGAGGCAAAGTTTTGCTGCTGCTGAAGTGAAAGGATTTGGCTTCTTACAAAGTTGGGTAGAACAGGGGGAAGTCCTGCTTTCCCCTTTTCAGGGGGAAAATTTCAGGCTAGTTTTCACAACTGTATTTTTAACAAGATTCCCTATTGTGATTCTCACAGGAGTTAAAATTGGGAGTTCATGATGAGAAGGAAAAAAAAGCCAAATAAACAGACAAGAATTATATTGCCCAGTGAGAGAGAAATAACTGTAGAAGTCTAGTCAGAAATGTCTTTGGTCTCCTTTTTCTAGGGACTGTTTCTGTTCTTTTTTTGTTCTTATTATTTTCATTGTTAGAATAAAGAACAGAGGATTATTGGAAAAGGACTTCATAATGATAACTTTTTTTTGCTGTTGGTTACAAACCAGTAAATTACATGTCCATAAAAGCCTCTGGGCATTGTGTCCAGGTGGCAATGAGCAGTGAGCATAGATCCCAGCAAGTTAGTCTCCTGAGCTGGGAACCTAACAAATGCCTGAGGAGAGTCCAGAGTCCTGGGAGAGACTGCAGGTTGATACATGCCAAAATGTATATCCTGGGGAATTTTCTAACACTCCATATCACATTCCCTCTTGTTCATTCAATGTGATGCATTTTGCATCCCATTAACTTTGAAGTCTTTTTGCTGCACAGTCAGTCACAGTTAGTGGGAAGAATGCAAGAAAACTTCTGGCAAATTGCTCTGTGGCTTGTTGGTTTGTTTGGTGTCTTTTGTTTTCTTGGCAAAGGCAGAGTTCCCTCAGGCTGAGGTAGACCTAATCCTCACAGATTCATCATCTTGGACAATTCATTAACGAAGAGAAGTTTATGGGACAAGTGAGTTTCTTCTCCTCTGTAGCAATCACCAAGAGCAGGTCGGACATTCTGAATATTGAGTGCACAGCAGAGATTCACCCCACGACTCTGAATCTACCTGTTTGGCTAAATCTATTTAATGTTATCTATCAGGTAGTTATTAGCCATTTCTAAGTCAGTCACATTAATCACCTGAGGTCACTGAATTACTCTATGCCAATTCCCTATGCAGTCAAAGGATAAAAGGGAATTACCTAATTTAGCTGTCTTGAAACATCCTGAGGAGACCTTTACTTCTCTCCTTTGGCTGTAGCCAGTGTTCTTTATTCAGGACATTTGGATTACTCAGACATATGCCTTTAGATGTTTCATGAGGAGCAAGATAAGAGCCTAAAGCAGAGATGTTGAAGCTCATCTTATGCTTTATCTTCTGGAAACAGAAAGAATTCCACTGAGAAAGGAAGCACATTTTATGGTGTACACTGCACATCAGAGGTTCATCCTGCTTCAGAAATGTCATTGTATTTTTCTTCTACACTAAAAAAAAACACCAAACAAACAACCAAATGCCCTTCAGGGTGCTTTTTTATTTCACAAATACTACATTTCAAGCTGATGAACCAGATGAAAAAGCAACACCCTCTGAAGCTTTTCTTTCTTTATGTTTGCATGAACATATTTGTACACATAATATAATATTCATTCTAACACTGTTTTTTTTAACTAATTAGAAGCTTTATTGTTGTATTGATGTTATAGCTTCCCAAAAGAGAGGGGGGGGGAGAGGTTTATTAACTGTAACACTGTACAGTTGTACAACTAATGCTTCTTTTTTTTCAGAATGCAGCTGTCATCACACTCATTTTTATTGAAAAAGATCTGCAGGAGGTTTTACTAGCCTCTAAAGAATGCATGTTAACAGCTTTGTAAAGAACATGTAGCCATTGTATGGTGTATAGAACTAGAACAAAATCAGCATGCCCAAATACCAAGAAATAACTCCTTTGCAACAAGTTAGCACTAAAATTGAACTAAAGAGTGCCATTTGTTATTAAAAGCAGCAAAATAGAGAATCAAAGTCAAGCAAAAGATATACCCAAGAGACAAACATTTCATGCTTCATAATGCAGCAATTGCAGCCTAAAAGATTTAAAGCGTTGCCAAACAGTTTCTGTTCACATTTAGAAGCAAATGCCTTGAGAATGGCAATGATTACTGATGCAAACTGACTTTCACACTGAGTACTGCAGCCTGATGTACAGTTCTATGAGTTGGGCTGTCTTTCTGTTCTACTCTGGAAAAATACTGGGAGAACACAACAGAAATGCGTTACTCTTTTTCTGTGCAAAAACTGGTCAAATACTTCAGTCCTTTCTTAAATTATTATTTATTCAAAGTTTTATTTCAATGCCAAAGTCTAGGCACATGGCTAAATCAATTCCTACAGACATTACTGAGATCTGATGTTATTTCAAACATTTAAATGAGTGATTTTCTTCAGCTCTGGATTAGAAATTTAATCTTCATACAATGGTAAAACAAATCATGCTGTTCAAAGCAGACCTACTTTAAAAAAAAAAAATCAAAACACTCCCATTTCTATGTGTACAATAGAATATATAGTCTCAATATAGCATAGCTTGGTCAATAACATAGCTTGGTCATATTTATTCTTCAGGATACATGCAGAAATATCAATGACTTTTTGGTGTCAAAATCTGCTAATAAATATAGTTGTAAAGCAACTATCTCTTTGCATCTAGAGACAAGCCTTTATTCACTAACAAAGCTAAAGGTGCTAAAGGTCAACTTATTGTGAAAATATTTCAAAACATACTGTCAAGTAACCTTGAATTATCCTTAGTATTACAGGTACCACTGACATACTAGATAAGAAATCAGAAGGTCTCCTCACACAGCTTCTGGCAGAAGACCTACCCCCTCCTGGCTGCCTCAGAGCTTGTTTGCCCTGGAAGTCCTTTGTCTTTCCCAGGCCTGTGATCTGTTGTGCTTGGCTGGCAGGAACAGTTACCCTACCAGGAAGCACATCAGACTCAGGAGATCCTTCCCCTTCATACCCAGGGGTCACTATTTTTGTTTGGCTGCTACTGTCAAGGGTTAGGGCTGGGCTGGCCACTAGACAAATGACAGATGGTCTCTTCTTATCTTTCTCCCTCCCCAAAAGGGAACAAAACCAGAATAAAAACAAGGTGAGCGAGTGGCCCTGTGATGCCCCAGCTCCCACCTGGGGCTGAACCACCACAACCTTTCAACAGCTTCATTGCCCTACTTTGGATGTGCTCCAGCACCTTAACGTGAGTCTTGTAGTGAGTGGCCTAGAACTGAACACAATATTCCAAGTGTGGCCTCACGACTGCCAAATACAGGGGGACAATCACTTCCCTGGTCCTGCTGGCCACACTATTTATGACACAAGCCAGGTTGTTTATTGTGTTCTTGGCCACCTGGGCACACTACAAGCCCATATTCTGCCAGCTCTCCAGAAAAAAAAATGCAGGCTTCTGAAGAATAAATGCATGGGGACAATAAGGAAAAGACTCAGAGGGGATCCCCAAAAAATCCTATACTAAAATGGTTAGCTGTATGTCAGCAATACCTGTAGTACTGTCCTGTGGTAGCTGTACAGTGGAACTGTGTTTAGAGTTTGGTTTTGATATCCATGACAGTTTTTATAGCGCTTCAGAAATAAAAGCATGAACAGCTTTAATAGGAGTATGAAGTAGGAGTTGTGATGTTCAGCCTGTCTGGAGCATTCTGTGAAATGGCATCTTCACTTACATGCAACCTTCAATAATATCTATTTGTTTAAGGGATTCCAGTAAAGTTAAGAAGTGTTTTGGGTAGTGAGCTCTAGTAGTTTAACCCCAGCAGGCACCTAAGCCCCAAATAGCTGTTGGCTCAGTCCCCCTGCTGTGGGATGAGTGGGAGATTTGGAAGGGCAAGTGTGAGCAAACTCACAGGTTGAGATAAAGACATTTTAATAGGTAAGACAAAGCTGCACAAGCAAGAAAAGGGAAAAAAAAAAAAAAAACAGTGATAATTAAACATGGGTATGTTATCAACACTATTTTGGTCACAAGTCCAAAACATAGCACCAATACAGCAAATAGCTGCTAGGATCAGTAAAACAATCTCTACTAGAACTCTGATGTTCAGCAGTCATTAAAGATGTAGAAAAGAAGGTGAAGGTGAATAGAAGGTGAGAAAGTTTTCTGGTGATAATTAAAGAGATTGAAAACTGTGGCCAAATATGCATCATTAAGAAGTTGGAGCTTCTTTAGTTTAAGACAAAGAAATGATGGAAGTGAGTTATGATGAAGTCTGTAAGGTCATGAAAGGCAGAGTGTTATTTTCCCAGTTAAATAAATGTGAGCTATCAAACAGACATGGGAGTTTCAAAACAAACAAAAGGAGGCAACTTTCCCTAAAGTCTTTAGTTAACCTGTAGAATGCCATGAGACAGGTTCTTAAGCATCCTAAAAGCACTGATACTCAATGGGAGACCAAGCAGTGATACAGAAGAGTAATCCTTAGAAATCTGTTAAATATGAAGACTTCTAGTTTAGAGAGTATCCAGCTGGCCTAGTCCTGTAGGTGAGGTGATACACTGAGAAACTGCCAGTGCATGCTTGTTCTGCTTTTATGTTCTTCTCTAGGCTTCCATGTTTGATTGCTATCAGAGATCAGATCATAAGCTAAATGTATTTTTGTGTGTTAAAATATAACCATCTTACATTCTTGTGCCTGATGGTGTTTCAATGAAGTCAGGTAAAGATGGCCAAGGCTTTATGTCCAGATCGAGTAAGGATGTCTGATTAAAAGGCTTTTAGACAAAAAAAAATAAAAATAAAAAAAAAAAATGATAGTGATATTTTCAGCTGCAAAAGCTCTGTTATTAAAGAACCAAAGATAATTAAGTTTACATACAGACTTCACCCTGTGCTTCCTTCCGACCAGCCTGTTCAGAAACCTCTGTTCAATCTTAAATGGAATTTTTTTCTTTCTACTACCTCTCAGCCTGTCACAATACTCCAATGATCCTGTTGCCAATGTCTTAGACTCTGCATAAATTGTAAATACCTGGGGATATGCTATAAACCTATTTTATATCTCATCTGCAGTCTCCTGGAGTAGAAAGGAGTCCTCCTCAAAGGATCAATACACTCAGCCTGACAAAAAGTTCCACATGATCCAATTATTTCAACTGTTCATAAAAGTTTGAGAAACAAATCAACAGCCTTTTACAACTCCAAAGTATTAAAACATCTGAAATAAAAAAGAAAAACAATGAAAGTGAACTTTTTAATGCTTTGTTTCTAAACACTGAAATTTTTCTATGGAAGAATATTGTTGAAACGTTAGTCTTCCTAGAAAATTTTTTGTCTCCACTTATAGGTAAAGTGAGTCCTCACACAGAAAATGTTAAATCTAAACTAGCACTTGGATAAATGAAAGAAAGGAAGAAAGTCTACAAAATAAATTATCAGTAGGATTAGACAACATTGCCTTTTAATAGACTTTAGAGAATTTCTATTAATTTTGGATATTATATACTAGATATATTGAAAGTCTGGAGCTATCTAATTATAATACCAAAATGGAAAGGGAAAAAAAAAATTCTTTCTCTTCCTATCCAAATAATATGCAAAAGGGAAAATTATTTCAAGGTCTGCTGAATATGGTACTGATAAGGCATTAAAAATAATAGAAAGCTTTCATAGATGTTTTGTGAAACTGTTTAAACTTGAAAGACTTTGGTAGAACTGAGAAGACTTCCATTTCATAAATCTCCTAGATTTTGCAGCAAGGAAAAGAAAGCACCAGCAGTTACATAGTAATGATAAGACTGGTAAGGGAATACTGTGATTTCAGAGACACTTTGAATAGATCTTTTTTGAGTGAGACTTGTTTGGAGCTTAAAGAACAGATACATCTAAAAAAGGTTACTATGGGATGTTGAGGTCACATTTAAAAGAGCTGTAACTGAGCCACGTTAATGGATGGTCACCTCCAAAGACATACTGGAAAAAATACGGTCAGTTCCTTTCAGTTGAGGCATTGTATCTTAATTTGAAGTAAAATAAGCATAGAAAAGGAAATAAAATTCTAGCAGTTGGTAAACTGAAGGCTGTCTTTGTTAAGTAGGTGGTCAGAGAGGTGTTAGTTATGTGGTAGCCAAATCTGAAGCTGAGCAATAAACAAAGTATAGCAGTTATATTTTAAAATCAGGCAAATTAGGTCAAAGGATAAAATAAAACAGGGCAAATAGACTTTATCATTCTGGTACAGAACTAGATGATACTATCATGTTTTTTGTCCCATCCTTTCCTTCAACAGAAGATAGGAGAAATGCCTTCTGGTTTAGGTTTTTTTTTTAGGTGGGTGGGAGTGTGTTGTTTGTTTGGTTTTGCACATGATATAGTTATGCTGCTTCTGTGTTAGAGCACAGCTTCCATGTGAGAGTGAAGTACAGGAGTGTTTTGAAGGCTTAGTTGTGCCTCTTTCCCCCTTCGTATGTTCACACCCCTTTCTCATTGTAAAAATGAAAAGAGGACTGCATTGTAACACCTTTAAGGAAATAAAATTTCTTTTCTGCATTGCATATTTCAGCAGATCTTATATAGAATTTTAAAACTGACTGTAGCAGCATAAGAAACCCAAAGTCTTTATCTTAACCACCTTTTCACATAATATCATAAGTTGGTTAATCTGAATAGTAGTTTTATCTTCTACACAATATTTTCACTGTGACACATCATAAATAGTCAGTGTTCACCTGGAAGGTCTTTATTTTGTGATGGCAGTTCTGTATGATCTCTGCTGGTAAGGCTGATTATGTTCCCAAATGGGTTTAGAGTGTTCTCAGTTCCATTTTCAGGCAATCTTGCCTTAGATTGGGTAAACTGTACTTATGATGAGGTGAATTGTTTCTGGATCTTTGTGTACAATAGTGTCACATAACACAAGAAAAAAATCCTCCATTTCCACTGTAAAATCAGAAAAAGGTAAAAGTAAAACACAGAGATTAATAATTAACTGTCCTAAATTCCAGCTCTTGGTAGAAGTGTGTACTTAGAATATGTATTCTATTTTTAAGAAAAAAAAATTACATTTTATTTATAAATCATGTTTTCTCTCTATAAACCCCTGATGTAAAATAACCATCAGTTGTCCTTCAACAAAAATTATTCACCCTACAGCTGCCTTCTTATGATGGTCTTCAGCCACACTGCAGGGCCTCTGAGATGCCACAATACAATGCAACCAAAACTCCCTTTGAGAGACCTCAAACTCCTTCAGAAGGGTAAATTCACAACTGCAGATTTCTGATGAAGTCCATACAAATACTCTGAGGCAAGTAACCAGCACTAAGTAAATAAAGGCCACAGAATAATCTCCAGAACTTTATGGACCTCATTTGTCTGTTTGCTATGGCACTGAAGTAAGAGACAAGTGGCTGTCTTCAGAGCTCTCCTAAAGTAAGAGTTTACTTTTTATAGCTATCCTTTCCACTTGTATTACCTTCTCTTACCATGACCTTTAATGGAGCTTATTATTCTATTTCTTTTCATGAGGCCAGTGATAAAGTAATAGGCAATACTTGCTTTATTGGGTAATACGATCATTATTTTCCTTTTAAAAATCAAATCTTGATTACTCTATATTTTTAATGGTATTCTCCAGTAATCTAAACTTACTGAAGATCCCCAGAAGTACTGAACTTGACCAGAAATCAAACACTCTGCTTAGACTGGAGAACTAATTCTGAGATAAACCAAGCAATTAGTTATTATATTCTCTTCATGTCTGGGTCACCATGGAATTTGCAAAAGCTAGCTGTAAGTAGCTCCAGGCTGGTTGTTTTCACCCGTGCAAAGTCATCAGAAAGAGTGCAAATAAAGCTTCCTTAGGTACCTCACCTATTCTATAGACAAAAAAAATGTGTCTTTGCAGTAAATGAACCTCATTAAATGAACAGATTTTTCCTTCACCTTCCATTTTTCCCCTGTGTTTGTGATGGTAACTTTTTATATCGTTGAGGCTTGGGTCATTGCAAAAGTGTGTAGTTCAGTCTGAGTGAAAGCAACTGAAGCACAACACACCCATTTTAAATCAAAACAGATTACTATGACTACAGTTTTATTAGTTGGAACACTGATACTACTTCTGTTACAGCAGTTAATTTTGCATGCTGTGTTAAATGTGTATCTGTGTTAAATGTAATCTGCTCTGGTTTTGGTTGAGTAGAGGAAGTCTCAATTACCAAACTATTGAAATTAACATCTGTTTGGACAGAAAGACTTGACTACATACACATCAGAGCTGAGCTCTCACAGTGCAGTGTGCTGTTACATCCAGGACTAATCTCTCTGGAAAGTGTTAACTGCAATCATGCATCTCACCGTGTAGGCATTCATTGGTTGTTCTTCCTACTTACAGTGGTAGGTAGAGGTGAGGATTTGTAAATAGGGAGTAATTTGAAGTGTGGCTTCATTAGAATAATAGTAACCTTGTTAATCCTACAGAAGAGACAAAACCTTCTCTGATTTTTACTTATTTATTTATCTATTTATTTCCAGGCAGCATCTTAAGAGAATGTGAGAATTCATTTCCAAACTTACCTCACGTTCCTACTTTAACCTTCTTTCTCTAGGTCACTTATTTGGGCAACTTTTAGTATGTACAAAGATACCTCAGAAATAGTTTATACACAATTTCAGAGTACAAAGCAACCATTTATGGGCTGCTATGCAGAACAGATCACCAAGATTAACAAACTACTACAGTACACAATACTATGTTCATCAGTCATTTGCAAAAATCACCCTCAATACTGCTGAGTTGCTGTTTTCTAATTGATTTCCTGGTTTGGGGAGGCAGGGCTGGATAGGATTTTGATGTCAGTATTTTTCCTCTTGAATCTTTGAGCTACTAACTGTCCCCATTGCACCATCTACCCTTTTATCTGCGGTATTACTTTTCTTGGTTTTAATTATTTTAAAGCACTTACTTTTTCAGACCTTAGCAACAATTTTCTCAGTAAAACTGATCCAAAGTCACACGACTACTTTGAACAGAACTAGGCCTTGAATCACAGATAGCCAGAGCTGAATGTGTGGCTGCTTCAGATTGAGCTGAGTTGGTTCTTCAGCTGAAGAGCAGTCCTGAGAATTCAAATTATTGCAATGATTCAGTCACCCAAACAAGGGCTGGGTTTGCTCTTTGAGATGTCCTAGCACATCCACCTGGCTTCTGGCTGTCAGTCAACATGAGTGCTGTCTCCTGTATTTTCTATGACACATCTGACTGCTCTCTGTAGGTTATTTGAATGCTAAGAGCCTCTCAAATATCTTTGAACTTTACTCAGAGCTTGAACATTCATTCATATTTAGACACCTGCACTTAAGACTCTTAAACTGAAGTGTCTAGGATCTGCAGCTGAATCCCACCCTTCATCTTTCCCACTTTTTATATGAATCCTGTTGTAGATCACAGAATTATGCTGTAAAAATAAATTTAAATCATATCCTATGAGATTTTTGTGTGTGTGAAATATGTATTATGTGTGACATGAGAAATCTAGGTTCTTTTTTGTTTCTTTCAAGAGTATAGAGTTTAGCTCAAAACTTTTGGCACTGCAGCAACTCTGTGGTGCTGTTTTCATGAAGAACAGGGCATCTCCTAATAACTCCTTTCTCTGTTCTGCAACAAATGGTCAATGGATGTACCTTCAGCAGCAGCCATGAACAACAGGTACATTTAATTAAACATAGGCTTATAAATGCACGTCATTAATTATCACTTTTGAAAATACACTGTATTGTCCTCAAATATATATTAGTTTATATTAGTGACAAATTTGCAGATTACCTATCTGATGACAAGATAAAAGAGAACTGTGGAATTAATCTGTGGAACTAATTAATTCTAGCTCATTTTTTAAATAAATCCTAATTCTCCAGGTAGTTGCTGTATCACAAAAATTATCCTAGAAACTCCTTCAAATCATCCTAATTTAAATGGTACAAATAAAAATATACCTTTTTTCCAACACAGACTTAGACAAACTTTTCTATTTATTATAGAAACAAAACATGGATTTGGGAATGTTTACTCTTTATAAAATTATTTGCAATTGCAATTTTAGTTTTCAAGTTAAAATCCAGAGATTAAGCACAGAAGCTACTAACAACTCTTCAAATCTAGACAAAAATAAAAATTCTGAAGACCAGAGTAAGAAAACATACAGAATATGACTTCATAGAAAATGTTCAGCTAACAAATATTGAAAAGAATTAATATTTGATTATTTTATTATTATTATTTTCATTTTTTAAAGACTGTAGTGCTATTTTTTTTTATGTTAAACACACATACATGCAATTACTGTTAACTGGTCCTAGAAAAGTTGATTAAGCCTCATGGGTTTTTTTAGGTCTGCTTACTCAAATTTTGCAGCAGGCTTTACATTCTGAAGTCATTTTAACTTATCTAAAAATCTACTAAAATTTTTATTTGAAGGCTAGAAATATTGATGTGAATTTGTTTCTATTGTGAGTGGATATCACATTCTTTTAATATTTTTGTTTTCCTGAAGTATGAAACATAGTGGCAGTTGCTGAAGTCTGACTAGAAAAGTACTGGATCTGAAGGATAACATTCACTATAATGAACATTTTTAGTCTTCAAAGAACCCCTCTCTCTGTTGCTTTCCTCTCCAAGTGCATGAGCTGCAAAAGCCCAAAATCTTTTTTTCTGCTCAGTTGTGGAAACGAAAGCAACAGCTGCAGCATTTTACAGCTCATAACAGTGTCAGAAGCAAAGTCAGTAAGGAAGAAAACACAGAAGAAAAAGAAAATCTCTCACAATATGTACTTCATTGAAGGGAAATAAGAAATAACAAGAAAACATCTCTGCAGTGATAGCAAATATAAAAATGACAGAGAAAAACACAAATAAGGAAAGGCAAAGCAGAAAATGAATCATAGAAGAGAAGGGCTTCACTGGGTGATATGTGTTCTGATATAAGCACCTAGAAAAAGAAATGATCCTGGAAGCTAAGGAAAAGTTGCAAAGTTACAAATTAAAGTTATTGGAATTCTAGGTTAAGAGCTAGACAGAGTGAGAGCAGATTCTAAAATAACTCAGTCTTTAGCTGTGAAAAAAAAAAAAAAGAAGTTAATTCAGACAGCATTCACACCTATTTCATCATTCTGGATGTCCATTCCTCTGGCTGTGGATCATGTAGGTTTAAATAACATTTTCTGTGTCGTATTAAAAACTTAATCTCAAAGAAGTTTCTTTTATTTCTGTGCACTTGCAGAGTGCCTTGAAATATTGTATGTGAAAAAGGAACTGATCCAGACAATTAGCATCAACAGAGACGATCCTGTTCACTTTAAAAAGCTCTGAGCTCCTCCTAAACAAAATTCTCTGTGCTGGTACACAGACATTAAAGGGTAATGGGTTGTTTGTTGTGGTTTTCAGTTTGTTTAGTTGTTTGGTTTGGTTTGGGATTTTTTTTGTTTGGTTGGTTGGGTTGGTTGGTTTGTTTTTTTGTTTGTTTGTTTGTTTGATTTTGATTTGGCTTGGTTTGGTTTGGTTTTGTAAAGCCATTTAAAGACAGTTCCCTGAGGGAAGCTGCTGAAAAGCAGATTTCTGATAGTGAAGCAGCAATCCAATCTCTGAACCTCTCTATCCCACAAAAAAAAAAAACCCTTTTGCACAATCCAACTTTGCTGCTATTTTATACATAGAGTTACATCCTGTATTAGATTTCAGAATTGGTTCCAGAAATCTGGTTCATGCACTATATTATGCCTGTCAGTGACAACCTTTACAGGCTTAGAATCTTTTGGATAAGTAAGGATTTGAAGCTGATATGAAAATGTTTAAAATATATTGATTAAAGGGACAGAGTAACAGATAAAATGAGAAAATACGTTTCTGCTTATTAAGTCAGTAAATATATAAAATATCTTTAAAATTATTATTGTCATATTATCTTTCTGGAAGCTGGTGCTTATGAATTCCACCCTAAGCAGCTATGTTGCAGGATAACATGTATCTTCAGATGCATCAAAAGAAGAGAACATGAAGGACCCTTGTTATTGCTTATTAATAAAGAATATGAAAATTATTTCATGTGATTTGCTGAGAATGTTAATAATCAGATCTATGTAAAAGGAAAATATAATGGAAGATAGATGCAAGAGAAAGCTTCTTTTCTCTTCTGAATACAGAGTGCTATTTTGCCATGTTGATGCCCTAACTAATGAAAATCAACATTTGTTTTGTAAATAGTGTCCTCCAAAATAAAAAATTGATACATACTCAAGCAACATGCAGAAACACAAAACTTAAGATGCTCTTCTGGGATATGTTATATGTATGTGAGTTTCTGTGTATTTTGAGAAGTATTCGAATTACATTCTTCAAATTTGCTTGCAGAAGAAATTCTCAAAGAAAAAAAGAGATAAATTTATGCTAATAGCAAGTGAATGAGCTAGTCCTTATGAGTTCTGTTATTTAAAAACTTGGAAAGGGTGGAAGAGAAGAGCATTTTGAGTTTGTGGTGTTTAATAATAAATCTGCTTCTAGTAAGCAAGTAATCAGGCAAGTAGACACCCTGTAATTTCTACAAGTGTGAGTTTGGGACTTTGTTATAATGAAGTCATTATTCTTATCTCTGACAAACAAAATTAATTATCAGGATTCATATAGACTGACACCAAATAGAGAAAAGAAAATGTATGCAAAAATCATTAAATTATATGCCGTACAATTCATCCTGTTAAAAAAAAAATCCCCAAACTGTTAGTATGTAAATAACAGCCAACAGCTTGAGAAAGACTTTCCCTTAAAGCTCATTTTGAAAATAGCTGACAGGTATAGAGTTGGAAGAGAAAAATCAGTGCGTGTTCTAAACAGAGAAATAAATGTTAAATACCTTTTTTGTCTTTTATATGGCAAAATATAAAATATTTTCTTCGTCAATATTTACTGGAAATTAAAAAAAAAAAGAATTCATAAATAATAACATCACTGCTAATTAAATATTCTGTATTTCTGGTGCATGTTCCTTCCATTACTTCCATTCTACTGTCAACATCCTGAACTGTGGAAATCCATGAAAAGTATCTGGAAAAAATACTTGCACATAAGTGCAATTTTTATCTAAATGTAAATAGAGACTAAAGAATCAGTATACTTGTGGTTAAAATAATATGGTTAAAACACTTCTGATATAAAATATGCAGTGATTCAATGCTATTACAACTCTACTAAGGTTCTTGGAGTACTGGCCCAAAATGTGTCAAAAATTTGTCTGACAGAGCGCTAGAATAAACCTCCCATAATCCAGGAGGAAGTAGTTAATGACCTTCTATGCCAGCTGGATACTCCCAAGTCTGTGGCCAGATGTGGTCCACTCAAGAGTTCTGAAGGAGCTGGTGGAGGAGCTTGGCACACCACTCTCTATCATTTCTCAGTAGTCCTGGTTAACAGGGGAGGTCCTGGACAACTGGAGGCTTAACGCACGTCTACAGGAAGGGCAGGAAGGAGGATCTGGGGAACTCCAGGCCTGGCAGCCTGACCTCAGTACCAGGGAAGATTATGGAATGGTTCATCTTGAGTGCACTCATGCAGCACATGCAGGACAATCAGGAAATTAGGCCAAGACAACATGGGTTCCTAAAAGGCAGCTCCTGTTTGACCAATCTGATCTCCTTCTATGATGAGGTGACTCATCTGGTGGATGAGGGAGAAGCAGTGGGTGTTGTCTACCTGGATTTCAGTAAGGGCTTTGACACTGTTTCCCACAGCATCCTGCTGGAGAAGCTGGCAGCTCATGGCCTAGACAGGTGGAGTCTTTGCTGGGTTAAAAACTGGCTGGATGGCCGGGCCCAGAGAGTTGTGGTGAGTGGAGTGAAATCCAGCTGGCAGACAGTCACAAGCAGTGTTACCCAAGGCTCAGTTTTTGGACCAGTCTTGATTAATATCTTTATCAATGGCCTGGATGAGGGGATTGAGTGCACCCTCAGTAAGTTTGCAGATGACACTAAATTGGGCACAAGTGTTGATCTACTCAAGGCTCTGGAGGCTCTTCAGGGGGATCTGGTTAGGTTGGGTCATTGGGCCAAGGTCAGTTGCATGAGGTTCAACAAGGCCAAGTGCCAAGTCCTGCACTTGGGTCACAACAACCCCAGGCAGCGCTCCAGGCTTGGGGAGGAGTTGCTGGAAAGCTCCGTGGAGGAAAAGAACATCTGGTGTTGGTGGACAGCTGGATGAACTGAGTGGCTGGAAAGCTGCCTCACAGAGAGGGACCGGGGAGGGCTGGTGGACAGCTGAACATGAGCCAGCAGTGTGCCCAGGTGGCCGAGAAGGCCAAGGGCATCCTGGCCTGGATCAGAAATAGTGTGGCCACCAAGAGTAGGGAAGTATGGGAAGCACTGGTGAAGCCACAGGCTGAGTACTGTGTTCATGTTTGGGCACCAGAGTTTAAGACGTTGAGGTGCTGGAGTGGGTCCAGAGAAGGGCAGCAAAGCTGGTGAAGGGTCTGGGGAACATGTCTTATGAGGAGAAGCTGAAGGAACTGGAATTGTTTATCCTGGAGAAAAGCAGGCTGAGGAGAGACCTTATTGCACTTTACAACTACTTGAAAGGAGGCTGTAGTGAGGTGGCTGTTGTTCTCCCAAGAACCTAGCAATAGGATGAGAGGAAATGGGCTTAAGTTGCACCAGAGGAGGTTTAGATCAGATATTAGGAATAATTTATTTACTGAAAGAGTAGTGAGGCATTGGGACAGGTTGCCCAGGGAAGTGATGAAGTCACCATCCCTGGAAGTGTCAAAAAGCGTAAGGACGTGGTGCTTCAGGACATGGTTTAGTGGTCATGGTAATGTTGGGTTCACGGTTTGAAAAGATGATCTTAGAGGTCTTTTCCAAACTATGATTCAATGAAAAATAAGCCAACAACTAATACAAGTAAACAAGTCTTTTCCAAACTTTATGATTCAATGAAAAAGAAACCAACAACTCATACAAGTAAACAAAATAATATCCATTAAAAATTTGCCTATACTGCTGAGACCGACTGTATATTCTTATTTTTGCATTAATGAATGAGATGTTTAGAAAGATGTGCTCTGAAGTTGCAGAGAGAGGTTTGCAGATGTCAGGGTGTAACTCATACCTTATTGTCTATAAAGTTGAATGCCAAGTCATACAGAATTAAATAATCAAATACTCATCTTTTTGAAGATGTCTATATCAATGAATAAATGAAAAAAAATTGGAGGGGGAAAAAAGAAAAAAAATAAACTAAAATGGTGACTTGTACTTAACTAAAATGTGAGAATCTGCACTCTGATGCCAATATTGCTCTGGAGAAGAAAATACATCAGTTGCCTGCAAACCAAGAAACCCAAGAAATGCATAGTCCTGAGAGACAACAAAACGTAAATCAGCACGTCAGTCCTGACTTCCCTCTGTGAAAAATATCAACAATCCTGATGCCTGTTGACTTCCAAACTGTAAGTTCAAAGCTATCATCTGTTACACAGGAAAGGTACCTTATAAACCAGCAATATTTTGCCTGGAGCAGCATCTTCCAGCCCTAACCTATTACAGACCTAAAACTCTGCACACATCTTTTCCCTCTAAGAAACCACTTCAGTCTAGTGACCATTCTGGATTCAGCCAATGTGTATGCGCACTTGATGAAAATCAAGCTGAACAGTAACAGCAGAGCATATCATCTGATATAACCACTGGGTTTTTGTAGAAACACATTCATGTGAAAGTGGGTGTCTATCACCAGTTAACCTTCTCACTACTATAATTCCTAAGGGTTTTGTCCTAAGGGAAGAGTCAAAATGGAGGAAGAAGAATAAAGGCTTTCCTGGCCATCTGTTTAAAAGCAAAGTGATTGTTCTCATGCTGTCCATAGAACTGAATAAGAAAATACAAAAAATACTGCATGTACCTATTCTGCACACACCCACAATTTGAAAACTGCATGGCCTCCTTCTGTACTTACACAGTTTGCTGTAGAGAGTCAGGGGTACAAGGCTAGAACCACTACAGTCAAGGGTTGGGGACTCAGGTGGACACAGGTATAAAAAGAAGATACTGTTTTTCTTTCTGGAATAGGCACATGTAAAAGTAATGTTTTCTATGGTAAGATAAGCATGTTGAGTGGAACTCATCTATCACATATAAGTATCTGCAGCATTAAGTACAGACAACATCTGCCTCACTCATCTAAATTTCACTTCAGAGATGGAAATTGGCATTTTTGTCCTGAAAAGCTCATTCTCTGTGTTGTACAACACCATTCATCTCAGTCTAAATCCAACATCTAAATCAGGTCAGATGAATAGAACTCTGTTTATATGCATTGGTTATAAAAGGGTCCTACATCAACTAACTCAGAAGCAGACATCTAAACATAGCTGAAATGAATTCCCCTCAACCTTCTGTTTCACAGAAAGAGTAGAATTCATTTCAGCTGCATTTAGATGTCCATGTTGTGAAACATGGAAGCAATGTACATCATTTCAAACATGTTTCAAGGAAATTTCAAAAATATTTATATTTTATAGTGTTGTTCTTTCTCCATTATTTTCAAGCATACCAAATCAAAACAGTAGATGGAGAGTTCAATATTAACTATGGAGTGTCATGAAAATTCTTCTTCAAAATTTCAGATCTGTTACCTTGCAGTATTTTGCTGTATTTTGCCATAATTTGCCCTGGAGCACAAGTTGTTCAATCTAACAATCAGTAGAATTGCACAAAACATAAAAACAGGTTTCCCCTCATGTGCCTGTACACTGTCTAAATATCCCTGCCTTGTCTTGGTGTTGTCTGAGGGTTATAAGGAAAACAATCAGTTCATTCCCCTTCAGCGGAACACAGACAGGTGTAATGCAATCATTCCAAATATTGTCACCACTGACACATAGCTGCTTGAGAGAAGAATCAGACTCCTCATTTGAAGCATTTGCACAGACCAAACTCAGCTGTAACCAGGCAAACCTCCCTTCTATTGCAGTATTGAGCCCAAATACTTCAGGCTGAAATTTGACACACTCTGTCATCTATTCAGAGTACCAGTCCTAAAAAGTGATCCATAAGAAAATATGATAATTTCTAAGCACTATACAAGGTCTCAAAAGATAGAGGCTGAATTTATGAGCTTCTAGCTCTGGTATGGGCTCTTTCTATGATCTTGGGGAAGCTATTTAGTTACTATATTTTACAGTTCCCAGCAAAATAAGGGATATTGTCGCCCCATTCTCTTCATTTTTCTCCATGAGCTTCTTATAAGTAGTTTTGTACTCTTGTAATTATTCAGCTAGATTTTTGATCTATGACTTTAATATAAAAGCAGAATATTCTAAATTAAACAACCTTTAGTTGTACCATCATAAAAATGGTCAAATAGAGTATTTTTGCTAGTTGAAGAAGTTATATTGTTTTAACTACACTGGTAAAATTAAGATAATAAAAATATTTATTTTCATACATATACAAAACTTTGAATCATAAACTCTGCAAAGAGAAGATTACACAATGTGTTCTGTGTTTAGGGCAACACATGTCAAGTGAGAGTGAAGTTTCTTTTTATGACTCAAACAGGTAAGATTTTGATCTTGTAGGGTGTTTGCTTTAGGGTGGTCCATAGGACCAGCTGAATTTGGACAGAATTTTCATGTAAAAAGAATGTACAAAATTTTAATTTCCTATAGCATGGGCAAAACCAAAGGTGGGTAAATTATTGTTTTCCTTGAAAGAGCTATCATCCCTTGCACATAAAGCAAAATTCTGTTCTTCATTCTTTTGTTTTATTTTTTTTTTTCACTTTGGTTCCCAGCATCATTGCTACATTAATCTGGCCCACAATAACTACCTCTCTTCATATCCTTAGCTGGTGTCCATATGCTTCATGAGGTAATTCACTTCAATGCTGTCTCACTGTGGCTTATGTTAAGATGCAACATCTCAGTTATTGCTGACTTAGTGTATTTGTTTAAGACAGGTAAGTCTTTAATATAATCTTGCTTTCTAGTAATTAGGTGGAATTAGTTTATGAAACCCATCCCTCAGGTACCTGCAGCTATTTTTCAGGTGTGTCAGATTTACAGCATAGCATTTTTTGGCCTTTGTAGGTCAATTGCCCTGCTGTACTTGTGAGTGCTTTCCTTCTTTATAGAGAGAGACTTTAGAGGCCAGCTTGCTTTGAAATGACAGCAATGCCACAAGGTATGAATTCTGTGCCAGCGATGACTGGATGATAGGATTTCCTCTGTCATCTTCCTTTGGTCACTCACAAAAATTGTTCTGATGACAAGCAGTAACTTGTTAAGCCACGGTAATCTGATTTTATGTCTTTGCCCTCCGGATTTATACACCGTTGCTTCCATGATCTGCTACCATCATAACATCTTTTTTTTTCCCAGTTTCTGTGCAGCTTCTCACACAGCTTACTGATTAATGTTCTAATCTTTGTATTTGTTCCTAGACAAGTCTCGAGTCACTCAACTATATTTCTGCTCAAACTGTCTTAAGGGGTGCTTAATTTGGCAATCTCCTCCTACCTGCTTTACTAAGAAAGACTAAGGGTATATTACAATTATTTTTTTAACTGTAGAAGGGTGGCTAGAACTCCTCCTGATATTAAAAAGAGATAGACAAACCCCCACCTTCCTCAACTACATTAACAACAAAATAACTCCAAGGGTGGTTTTTTTTTCTGGTGAGCTTTTTTTATTGTTGTGGGGTGGTTTTTTTGGTGTAGTTTTGTTCTGCTTTGATCTATTTTTACCCTAGCTTGGTATGATTCTTCCAAGACAGCCTTGTTGCTGCAGTTTAACTGAGTGGCAGACAATCTATACATTGTCTTCCACCTTTAAACTGAAAGGAATTTTCTTTTCTTTCTTTCTTTAAAAAAATGGCATTCTGTATATTAAAACAAATAAATGAAGTTCAGATAATATAGTTTTAAAGTCTTTTAGTAATATAAAACAACGCCATTAATTTAGCAAAATTTGTGAAGGTTGTTTGGAAAAATCTTTCCTCAAGCGTATTAGGGCTGGAGGAAAGTTCACAACTGACAGCATGAGACAGATGGGAAGAGAACACAGCAGATTGCTATTGTTTTATTATATGAAATGGGGTGGGAAGGATTATGTCAGCTGTTAGTTCATTTGAGGAAATTAATACCCAAGTGCTTATGAGAAAAACTACAGTTTGGAGAATTTGCCACCTACGGTGGGTGCTTAACTCACCAGTGAGCACGAATCCTGCGTCTCGCCTCTGTGCACAAAGAATACAGATTGTTTCTAGCCCTCAGCTGTAGACCTAATCCTTTCACTGAAGCTGTACAGGATCATGACTGAAGCACTGGAAATCCTAGATCATAGCTATGGCTGCAGCTGCTGCACCGATGGTCACGTAAAAAGAAAGAACACCTCACAACAGTAAAAAAACCCCATTGAGTTCCAAAAAGGAGATGGCGTCAGACACTGGGCTCTGACAAAAGAAAAGCTGCAGTAATGCTGCCTTCCCCAGTCCTCAAGCCACTTATTATGTATTTTAAATTGTCTTAGACCATAAGAGAGTAGGAAAAAATCCTTTCTGGTGTGCAATAAACCTATCAGAATTTTTGCCACGCTGACAGAAAGTTATAATCTCTTTAAAACTGCAAAAGCCCAAATTTGCCAAAGGAAGGCATTTAAGTGTGAAAGGTAATTAAAATTAGACTCCTAAAAGATTAGGTCAGGTATTCAACAAGATATTAGGGATCATTTATGTGGAATTCGCAGCATTACCTTGAGGAAAAGAAGAGAAAACCTGCTGTCATACTCCAGTTTCTGGCTTCCATCCATGGTAAGACTCCTGCAACAAGATCCAGGAGAGGAGGAAGCTGGTATTCAGCAGTGTCTTGCTTTCAGAAAGAAAGCAGAGCTCTGAATCCCCAGGAAGCTGCTTCAGCTTCCAAATTTCAGATTCACATTTCATACAGGGGTGCTTAACATGCCAGCACTCAGCATATTGACTGCTTTGAATACTAATTTAGGTTCCTGTATTTGGTGTATAGTTATATCTAGGCACCTAAGCCAGCACTACACATTCAGTTTTGAGTATTTACATTTTTTATGTTGCAGTGCTAAGCATCACAATGCCTTCTGTTGAATCCTCAGCTGAATCATTTTTTCAGAACAAGGCTTGGGAGTAGAAAGAAATGAGAGATTAGGTGTATATAAAGGAGTACTGAAGTATGTAAATCACATATTTGCCAATCTGTGCTTAAATAATGCTTATCCTTGACGTATGTAAAATATATTGTATCTGATCAGAATGTTTTCTGCATTTTCTGTGTTTTCTATATATTAATTTTCTTACATATGTTTAGACCTTGTCTAAAAAAACATGCAGTATCTGTTCCATACAAAGCTGTCTTTAAATCCTGTCATCATACCTAACAAGTAGTAGCAAGAGTAGACCTGTGATACTTTTGCATTATTTGTTTGACAGTAGTAACACATTTGAAAATAGCATGCCTTCCTCTTTCCTCCTGACCTATGACCTGATGCCTAAAGAATTCTTCTAGGATACACAGAATGTATCTTGGCAGCCCAAGAGGACTTTTAATATGTATTCAGCTGCTAGGCTTGTTGTTTTCATGCATGTATATTAGTATTCTCACATGAAAAATCAGCATAATTACAAATTTCTCCCTTTCAAAGGATTTTGAAGGAATTATAGCATATTAAATGAAACCTTATTGCTACTGCTGTAATCAGGCAATGAGATAATGCCTGATTGTCCAGGCTGTTTAACTGTCAAGTCACTCTCTGGACCTCTTGTGGACACTCTTTAATTGACAATCTTCTAGAAAGCTTGGGGGTAGTTAAGTCCAGGGTTGAGTCCCCCAGGCAATAGGCACAGAAGTGTTCAAGGACTGGATCCCTTCACTCCATATGTCTCCCCATCTTTAACACAAAGAGCTTTGTAGCCTGTGCTGCCACTACATGTCCTCATGCCACAAAAAAAACCAAAAAAAAAAAGAAACATGCTGACTGAGCTTTACACTAGGAAGGAAACAATCACCTGAGCCTTTCCAGTTTTTAAAGCATTTTGACATGAAAAAAAAAAAAAGGGGGGGGGGAGGATGCTGGGGGGAAGAGCTCTGGGGAAATAATTTTGTCTTAAAACCATACAGCTCCTATACTGAGCTCAAAGCACTTCCAGAAACAAATGATATACAGCCATCTGCTCTACAGGGACCTGGCCTGAACAGTGGTGGGATGCTGTTCTATTTATCAATACACATGGCCTGAGTGATAGGGCTATAATGAGCTTTCCTTTCATCTAGTTAACAGTGAAAATTCCTGGTAACTGTTCTTACCCATGATGAGACCGTATTTTTTTGTGCTTTCAGAAGAAAGAAAAGACCAGAACACAACTCAAGTAGACATCTACTTTTCTCTGTAATCATGCCAAACACGCTCCACTATGCTATGGTACCTATTATACTATCTCAGCTATAATTCTTTCTTTCCCCATAGGGTTATTTTGCTTATTTAGCCTTTCTTCTTAGCAATATACAAAGACAGTATTACATTGTTAAAAAATGCATTGTAACCGAAGCTTTTGTTTAAAAGGATTTCTCTTTTTTGTTGGCTTTTTTAATGTTACTGTCTGCTGCTCTTGTAAAGAACTTTTCTTGTTGCAAATGTATTTAATTCTTTTCACTTTGATGGGTTGACTTATCTTTCTGTAATAAAGAAGGTAGCTACATTACTAAATTCAACCTTTATGCCTGCAGTGGCTGCAGCTTAGTTAGAGATGCATGCACATGACAATAGAACAATTGTTCATCAATTCAGGTGTCTCAGTGCTTGAACTAAAGAAAATTTGAAGACTTTCAAAGTGGAAAAGGAAATGGGGCTTAACGTTGCTAAGCAGTGCAAGACTTAAATGAAAATAATAAGACATCAGAAAGAAGTGGAAAAAGTTATGGTTTTACACAGTTAAAATTTCCTCTGTCATTGGTTCTTCCTCCTTACAGCTCTCCTTCTTATGTCTCAAATCTTTCAAAATATGCTAAGGGGAAAAAAAAGCATTTTAACATCTGGGAGAAACAAGAGAGAGAAAGAGAAATAAGAGGAGAAAGAAGGATAGAGAAGAAGAAAGAGGAAGGAAGGAAGGAAGGAAGGAAGGAAGGAAGGAAGGAAGGAAGGAAGGAAGGAAGGAAGGAAGGAAGGAAGGGAGGGAGGAAGGAAGGGAGGGAGGGAGGAAGGGAGGAAGGAAGGAAAGCAGGCAGGCATGTAGTATCTCTTAAGATTTTGGAAAATACAGATAATTTTGAAGACATTCATTCCCTTGAATAGTGAAGCTTATACCTCCTGTGATAAAGTTTATTTACCCTTTTAAGTAAAGATGTGAAAGCTGGAAAGTAAAGTGCATTTGGTATGGGAATGTCTGACACAGAATGATACAGTGATAGCCTAAAAACCAGAGAAACAAGAACAAAGTATATGAATACACCTTCTATGCAATGAACAACACTTATGCAAATAATAAATTGCAAAGGTAATGTTACCACCAACAGACCATAACAAATCTGGTGAAAAAAAAACAAATTTTATCACCATTCAAATAACTGCAATGAGTTTCATCTATAATTATTTTTATGTTCTGACTTCAATTAATAACCCTGTAAAAGATTGTGGTCATTCAGTGCTGAACTCTTCAGGTGTAACTCAGAAGGTGTAATTTAATATACAGACATACAATTACCTTAGTAATGAATTCTCTACAGCATTGCTTAATTCTACCTCCCTTTGATTCTAAGAACTAGTGAGGTGGCACAAAGCAGCTAGCTCAAGATAATTGGCATGCTCAAAATTCATGTGTTCTCGCTCAGCTCACAGAAATGAGTGAACCCATGTCAGTCTGGAGAGGACACAGAGGGAAAGAAATGAACATGTTCTGAAAGCCTGAAAATAAAGAACACTTATCTCCTGTGCACTGATACTTGGTGCTGACACAGACCACTAACCCTACAGCAGCTTTGAGCTCTCAGTGCAAGATGCTTGCGTAAAAATGAGGTCTGAACACACCAGAACATAAAAGTAGGAAAACTTAACCAGTTCCATACCATGCCAACTAGACAACAGAAAAAAGAACAACTTATGATTGGTGTTTTTTGTTGTGTTGTTTTTTTTTGTTTTTTTTAAACAGTTACAAGGAAAGGGCAAGATTCAAATCCATCTAATCATGTAACAAATGGTCATACAGTAATGACACGACTGTGGATATATATCACTTGCTTTAACATTGCAGAAGTATTCCTTAACTTGCCTTGCATCCTTTACAAGATTCCAAGTCATTTACATGTAGGTATCTGAGCTTATGCTATGGATCTCTGGGAACATATGCACTCTTGCTGAAGCCTGCAAGCAGAATAGGTTGGATGAACACAATACGAAGACATGGCTCCCGTCCTGAAAGGCAACATCTATTCATGCTGAATACACATCACAACTCATCTTAGAAACTCCTTATAACTATTGCATTAACTCCTTCTGTCAGGCTGCCTGCATCAACCTTAAAAATTACTCAATATCACCTCAAAAGTTTTTTTCATTGCCTTCTTAATTCTCTTTAATCTGCTTCTCCCTGTTTTTTCAGTTTTGGGTTTGTTTTTTTTTTAATTGTCTCTCTGTTCACAATAAAATCTAAAAATGCAGAGTCATCCACACAGAAAGTCCTTTGTCTGAAGATTGATCCTTCAATTCTCTGATTACAAGCAGAAGTACGTTTCTTAGTCCTGTGATACTGTCATGTAAATCCACTGCAGATCACTGAGGAAACAGAGGGCTTGCTGTTCTCACAAACACCCTTGACACAAAGTCCTGCTGGGACAATAATATACTTCTGGAATCTTCCACCATCCTTGGTATCAGAAAAGCATTTCAAGATAAAAATCTGTTTCACATAACAGGGGACAGAAACAAAGATACACTTTATGTAAATTAAGCTTAAAAGTCTTCAGACTTATTTACTTGAAGTGATTAAGAAAGCTGATGGAGTGTAATATGCATGGAGACTTTCCTCCAGCCTCTTGACAATTGAATTTTGATTGGTTAGGCTTACTGCACTGTCGTGCATGCCAGCTAGGAATAAAATGATTGTTAGCACTAGAGAATAATCTGCTAATAAGACAGAATTAATGTGCAATAGACTGTATGGTATGGATGCAAATTTAGAATGTTTTAAAATGTAAAATGGGCTTAAGGGCTTTGCAGTATGTCTGTATAAAAATACTGCTCCATCCATTAGTGGAGCTTAGCATCAGCAAAGGGGTACATTTAGTAGCTTAATATTTTTCCCACTTTCTGTGAATATTTAGTCACATAGTAGTATTAATATTTTATCATAGAATTATAGAATCAGGGAGTGGTTTTGTTTGGAAGGGACCTTAAAGATCATCTAGATCCAACCATGAGCAGGGACACTTCCCACTAGACCATGTTGTGCAAGGCCCCACTCACCCTGGCCTTGAACACCTCCAGTGATGGAACATTCACAGCTTCCCTGGGCAACCTGTTCTTGTCTCTTACCACCCTCAGAGTGAAGAACTTCTTCCTTAAATGTAATCTGAATAGTTCATTCATATAATTTCATTCTGTAACTTGACCTTGGGATTGTTTATAGTTTGAAGAATATGTTTGAAATGTATATGATATGTGAAAATCAAACAAACCCAAGGATTTAAAGTAGCTCTCTTTGGCTACAGCACCCAGAAATATTTGAAACAATTGTCTTGATGAAAGTGGGTACCCAAGGGGAATTCATAAATACAGTTTGCTGTTGTACAGCTGTTTCACAAGATGCTACATTTCACCTTAGCTTAATAAGTTTGTAAAACTCCTCTGTGTCCTGGCACTGCCTAAGCACCCTTATTGTTACCTGCAGAGAAATAGTTTTCCATCTCTGGCACTCTATACTTTCACATGAGTGGCCGTGACAGTATTTTTTCCTTATAAATATCCCAAGAAGGAAATGTTGCTTTATAGGTTTCTTTTTCTGTGTAAAAGAAACACTTGATTCACATCCACATAGAAAATCACTTCCATCTCAGAAAGAAGGTAGGTTTGTGAAGTAGGATTCAGCTGAGAGAGGAACGAAGAGAAAAAAATCACTAGGAGATCAAAACCTAGGTTCATTTTATTTGCCCAGTTTAACAGCACTGAAACCAACAATCAATTCACATGCAAACTTTAAAGGATTAAAAATGAAAGACTAGAGCAAAATGCTTCTTCTCCCTCATATACTGCTCAATTTTGTTCATTGGACTGAGGTTTATTTTTGTACCTTTGCAAGTACTAAAGCTTTTCACTGGCTATTACCAGCATGAGGGACAAGTGTGACCCACAGTCCTCCTCAGCCCTCACAGTCCTCATCTCTGTTGTCTTTACTGTGGATAGATACAATGCAGACAACCATGTCACCTTGCTACTCCACTGCACAGGAACAGCCCCATCAGCAAGGAGGCACATCAAGATCTCAACACTTCAGGGGTTTCCTTCTTACATCTTTTTTATTTACTCAAATTCTTCAGAACTATGGGTACTCAAAACATACAAAGGTGAGCTCCAGGAGGCACAAGTGTTGTTTGAAAGCTCAAAATGCAAAAGTACAGCCCAACTAGGTTACAAAAGCCTATCTCCCTGGTAGTTCTAAAGCTTTTCCTTACAGGAAAACAGTAGAGACAGTTGGATTTAATGAGATATGACTGTCTTTCCAGGGTCATGTTCAGTTGTTAATTCTCTACTGACCCCAGGC
>NW_008610324.1:3010-3432 GCF_000691845.1 Merops nubicus | reverse complement strand
GGGCTTCCCTGCCTGGGCTGCAGCCTGGAACACAGATGCACGTTCTACCACTCTCCATTTCACTCCTGCTTGACATATTTTGTTTCATTTTAACATATTAGCTCTCTCAAAGTGTTTTGCTCTGAATATCTGCAGATCGACAAATTGGTTTTGACTTTTAATGTCAAGTGTGCTACAGCTGTAGTCTTTCTTGTAGCACTTTTCACCTGTGCAGGAGCAGAAAATGGCATCAAAAACCTTCTCTGATCACTTGGGGACAATATGTTCAATATGTACAGTATGTTTCTGCTGCCCACACTTCCAACAAAACCAAAGGCAAGATAAGAAACATTTCTGAGGTCAACAGTGTCCATACTGCTTTCTACCTTCTTTTTAGGATTGGGGTTAAATTCACAGGGAAGGGAAGGGAAGGGAAGGGAAAG
>NW_008610324.1:0-2795 GCF_000691845.1 Merops nubicus | reverse complement strand
TTCCTGCCTTCCTTCCTTCCTTCCTTCCTTCCTTCCTTCCTTCCTTCCTTCCTTCCTTCCTTCCTTCCTTCCTCTCTCTTTTTCTTTCTCTCTCTGTCTGTCTTGGTGGCAAGGCAACTCAGAAGACTTAGAAAGGGTGAAAAGGTCAAGAAAGCAAAAAATCAAACCTTTCTTTAAAAAAAAAGAAAATAGCAAAGCCTGAGGGAATTGACTTAAAACAAGTGAGACTGAGACATAATGTTGTAGGGATAGTGGCACTTCCCTGGGGTTGGCAGGCTCAGTGAAGAATGAAAACTATGAAAACACTAGAAGGACAGTGCAGAAATCTATCTGTTAAATTGGTAAAAAACTGTACTCCTTGTACAGGCAGTCTTGACATCTAATTGTCTTTGTCATTACAGATGCACTATGAGGACTGATTTTTAAATAGATACGAGATTCTCGTTACTTTGGAGAATAACTATTAGAATGGCAAATGAAGAAAGTTTCTTACTGTCATATATTTATTGGATAGCCTAATTTGCAAACATCATGGTTTATACGTGATTTGTTTTGATGGCAAAAATGAGGGGAAAAGGCATGTCCCACCTTAGCATAGACAGGTTTTCACAACAAAATGTAAGTATTTTCTTTTGTTTTATAAAAGTTTTGACTTAAATAATTCAAAGAAGTATTTAGGAGACTGCTTTTATGTCCAAGTTAATTTCTTAATTCCCATTCCTATCAATAAGAACATTATGCATGTGTGAAAAGAAAAAATAAACTTTTTAAGATTGTTAAAATTCACTGTTGATTTTTTATGGGTAAAAACCAAAAAATGTAGTCCTATCATTCTAGAGTGTAACACTCATATTGCCAAGAAGATGACTCAGAAACCTCGCTACCACCACTGAAGGATTAATACTGTGTCTTCCTGTTGTATTTATGAATGCATTCCAAGACACACCTTCAAAACGGGACCAAAATCACATTCACTTAATTTCATTTTAGTCACAAAGATGCATTTATTTTCCTGAATCAAAGACTTGTCATGCATTCAGATGTTCCATTCCCTTCCCTAGGGAACACATATGTCACCTCCATGCTGTCTCAGCCCACTGAGGGAATAATAATTTTTAATAAGACTGTTACAAAAAGACAGTTTAATTTGCGTGTGAAAGGTTCTGTTATGAGAGTAATTATAAAGAACAATCATAATTACAGATATCAAAGCAAACAACCCTGAAAACAATTATCATTATATTGCCTGGACAAAATTGTCAGAAGACTACCAAATTGCAAAGGTAAACATGGTATGTCAGTTGTTTACTGATGAGATGGAACAGAATCCAAGCCAAAGACTACAGTAGTGAAAACTCTACAGACCCAAATGTTCTTTGAAGGAAATAAAACTGACATATTTTGAGAAAAATAAAGTGTCCTTACATTTCTATATGTACATTTCTTTATGCACTGAAATTTTCTCTATGTTCCAGAACATATTGTTATGTTGGACATGGGAGATTGTATCCCACTCTGGAAATCAGAAGATGACCATATAGATTTTTTGTTTTGTTTTCTGTATTCAAAACTTGATGTTGTGTGTTGACTTCATTATATCCTTCACAAAAATAGAGGGTACAATGAAACGTTCTTGGCAAAATTCTGCTTTTACCAGCAGTGGATGAACATGATTTTATGTTTTAGACTATTGACACTTATCCTCACAGAGTTAAACATAGCAACCTCTGTCAAGAAGGGAACAACTGGAAAAAAAATAGAACATCATAAACTGTGCTCGCCTGTCAAACATCTGTCAAACATCTGTCAAACACAGCAATACATGTCAGTAGAGAAGTGAGAGTCTATTGAAAGAATGGCATTTCAACTGAGAATGGTATTTTAATTGAAATTTGTGGATTCAGGACAATATACATCTCCATAAAAGGTGCAATTAGGACTTATTAAAAGGTTATTAATTTGGCAAGTAATTCATTATATATGCTCCTACCTACTGGAAGACATTTACATGGGCAAGATTTTGACTGAGACACTTTCAAAGGCACTGTCATTTTCCCACTGAGGAAATGTAGGCTTATTTAAAGACAAACAGCCTACTAAACACATATAATCTAGGCCTATTGCAAGTCTTTGGTTCCTTTGTTCCAAGTATCTTCCAGAACATTCTCCAAATGTGATACACTCTCAGAAGTTCTCTGTAACCAGGGTACTGGTACAAATTGTGACAAGTATCTTTACAAATTCAGTAGATGAAATTCACAGGTAGTCCCCCCTAAGGTAGATCTTCTAAAGAAATAAAGCAACACATAATCTTATCACTTCTGTAGAAGAGCTGTGCAAATATTCCTGAAAGAAATCAGTTGCTGTTTGTCAGTTAGATGTACACTTACCACAGTTCAAATTCCAGACTGGATGTTTACTGGTATGAACTGATACCTCTCCCTTGATAAGATTTTTCCATATATATATATACACACCTAGTCATTTTGAAAATTATTGCATGAGACAGTTATTCTTCTACTTCTCATTCACATGGAGAAACTTCCTTCACCTTGAATAAAAATATTTTCTACTGTACAAAATGACTGTTTCTGTGTATTCTAACTTATCTAACAAGACTGACCTTTTCCCAGAGTTTTCCAAAAGCATTTTGAATAATCTTTCCCTTTTTCTACTCAAATAAAAAAATTTTCCTAGGAATGTTAATACATTCTGTCATGGAAAGTGTTCCCTTGAAATACCTTCCCTTGAAATATCTTGCTTACCAAATGCTAATCAAATGACTGGTTTTATTT
>NW_008610323.1:26788-39326 GCF_000691845.1 Merops nubicus | reverse complement strand
CAATCTGTACTGGTGCATGCTGTTTCTGCTATGAAGTTTCCCTGTCTAAGACTCCTATCTGACAACCTGTTTTGCTGTCAGCTGTGACAGACGAAAGTCACCTCTTCTCTGTGGACTGGGCATGGAGCTCCCAAACAATCCACGCTGCTCCCACAGGACAAGAGAATGCATTTCCTTTGAGCCACAACCAAAAGCCTTTTCCAGAGGAGACTTAGTAGTGTTTAAAGGGTTTATTTAATTCTTTTCCCTTGAATAAATGAGCTTGGAGGGTTAGACTTTCTTGTGAAGAAGATTTAAAAAAAAAAAAAAAAAAAGTGTAGTGCATTTTGGCAGATTATGTGGGTGGTATATGAATCAATAAAGCTTCCAGCTATACAAAGCCTTTGGGTGCATTGAAATGTTTGTTTGTTTTTTGTTTATTCCAAACAGAACTAAATCTGAATAGCTTGGTTTGTTTTTTTTTTTTTCTGCCAAGAAATGAGGACGTACCCCTCCCCCATCCTTCCCTCTCCCTTACTGTGTTACAAATATACTCATATCAAGCCTTTACTCATTGCAAATATTCATAAGGAAAAATTGTTGATGCTAATGATGGGAAAAATATTCTGGAGGTGCTTCCCTACATGTCTGCTCAGGCATACCTATATGGGATATGTGCTGGAGATTAGATAGGTACATACTTAGCTGAGTCTGCTGTTAGGCTGCACACAATCTGCTGGAGCCAATACCAAAGTTAGCAGAAGCCTTTTACTGATCCTGAGATCCATGGAATTCCTGGTATAATAATGCTTTTGAGTCTTATGACCTGACACATTTTGTAAATTTTCTGTGACAGGAATAAATTAGGTGCATGAAGTTGTTTTAGTGATTCTACATTGAGGTTTTTAAGCTCATGAAAGATACCAAAAAGTGTCGAAGATGGCCAGAATCACTCCTGGGGAAAAAAGCTAAATCTTACAATTTCTTACAGTTCTACTGAAGTCCATATTTGAAAAGAAAAGCTCCAAATTGCAGAATAGAATAGAATAGAATAGAATAGAATAGAATAGAATAGAATAGAATAGAATAATTTCAGTTGGAGTGACCTACAGTGATCATCTAGTCCAGCTGCCTGACCAATTCAGGGCTGACAAAAACTTAAAGTATATTATTAAGGGCATTTTCCAAATGCCTCTTAAACACTGACAGGCTTGGCGCATTGACCACCTCTTTAGAAAGCTTGTTTCAGTGTTTGACCACTTCAGTAAAGAAATTATATCTCATGTCCAGTCTAAACTTCTTCTGGCACAGCTTTGAACCATTCCCATGAGTCCTATCACTGGACACCAAGGAGAAGAGCTCAGCACCTCGCTCTCCACTTCCCCTCCTCAGGAACCTCTAGAGAGTAATGAGGTCACCCCTTTCTCCCATCCAAGCTTCCACCTTTCATAAAAATGTCTCAGTTTAGGAGAAGGAAGACAGAATAGCCATTGCTTTACAAGACCTTTGCAAGGGCCACTTCATCCTGCAAAGATACATCCATGAAACAGAATGCAGATAGGATCTATGCAGTAGACCAAAATGGTGAATATCTCACTTAGAAATGAATTCAAGGCTCATAGCCTTGTCAGTGATGAACTCTTGCATCACAACAGCCTTCTAAAAAAAGCCTGGAAATGCTGTGGTAGCAACAAAAAGATAATTTAAGGATCCCATCTTTCAGATAGAAGTTACCCATTCTGAAGCATTTCACATTCACCCTATCTGTGGAATGCAAGATGAATAATAAAGCATTTAGAGAGGGCCACCAGAAAGAAATGTGGACCTGTGTAGTCTCTGATATTCAGCTTGAGAAGCAGCTGTTACTAAAGTTATGCTGCCCAAACCAAAAGAGTTGTTTATGGGACTCAAGACCAGATCAAATGGATGACATTTGCTTTCTGTGCTATGACAGAAATTAAGCTAATCACCATTATGGTCCCCTTTGATTTAAAATGTCTAAAAGCTGCCTATAATCAGAACATATTTGGAACTGGTTGATGGAAATTAATCTATTTCATATATAGAGATCAATGATAACAGCAAAGATTTAGAAATATAACTAGCCTTATGTTTCATGAAAGAGCAAGATATTAAATGGCTATATGTTAAAGCAAGAATCATCAGAGGGAGTCTGGAGGTCTATTATGCAACTGTCAGCATCTGGAGTGACTCCTTGGATTGCCATCAAGTCAAAGGATGGTGCAATTTATATCTTCTAAAGACTTAAACTTGGTTCTGTGAGTTGTTGTGTAATAGTTTCACTTTCTTCACTGACAACAAAAGCTCATAAAGGAAGATAACAGGGCAATAAGATCCTGAAAGTGGTGGAAAGTGGAGCTCATTCTGCATTTACATTCTTTTATTGGATTTTTGAAGAATGCTACAGCATCCTTACAGCTTTTGGCTGTATGGTTATGGTAAATTGACAGAAGGCTGGATAGCTTAGTGGAAAAGAAATCTGGGGTGCTGCAAGAAATGAGAGATTTGGTAAGTGATTTTTTTTTCCTGAATTATTAACATTGAGGCTTTCTTTCTTGAAGGAAGTGTACAGCTAGAGATATACAGGATCTCTCTACAACTGAAATAGGTGTCCCAGAGAAGTGGTAGTAGCCCCATCCATGGAAACATTCCAGGTTAAGTTGGCTGGGGCTCTGAGCAACCTGCTCTAGTTGAAGGTGGTCCTGGCCATGGAGTAGATGACCTTTAAAACCAAAACACTCTATGATTCTACAAATACCAATGAGAGCAGCTGAGAACGGAATCAGCCTACAATTTAAGATGTCAAATTCAGAAGGCTAAATGTAGCTGTCTAGATCTGAGTTCAATATTTAAGAGGTTTTAAGAGGGTTTGAGAGTCTGGATAGAGTTAGACTGTGCTAGCTGACCCAGAGGCCAAGAAGTGTTAGCATTCAGTATGCTAGCAAAGCCATAGCATTTGTGCTTTTTGTGGTGTGTATTTTTAGTTCCCCTTAAACATGGGATAGGATTCTAGTTTGCTCATGACCTTTAAGGTCAACTATTTATTCTTCTGTCTTTGAGGAGAGACACAGATAATTTTTTACAAATCTGGCCCCAAGTGACTTAACCAGCACCAAAAAAATGGCAGGGAACAAGACATAGAATTATGCCTGCTATTTAATGACTACTTCTTTTCTAATGAAGGTTATTGCAAAGCTGGTCCTATCTTATACTAGTTAATGTTAGCATCCTTTGTTTCCATCCCTCCTCCTGCTGTTGCTCTATCAGCCCTCTCAGATACCTTCTCCTACTTTTGTCAGCACAGAGCAATATACTGTTATTAATGTCTCCTCTCATTCCCAGTCTTTTCTGCATCTCTTTCCTGTTGTTGCCTCCAGTGACAGGCCATGATGATAATGGGATGCAGTGCCACTGGCATGCTACCCCAAAGCCCTGCAAGGACTAGTTCAGAGGTACAGAATTGCTTAAAAAGCCAGGAGCTTCTCTACCCAAGGCTGGGGAAAAGCGATTGCTTGCTGTGTTAGGATCTGAATGCTCCTTGCCACTTCCTAGCAGAGCAGTTTAGAATCAAGCTCCACTGGATGATAATTGTTTTAACTACCATTGTGGTTCTCTCTTTTATCCAGGGGCATGGCTGGGGAGGATGAGTGAAGTTGTGCAACTGATGTCTGCCTAATTCACAGGGTGTTGCTAATTGGTTGGGATAGATCTCCCTGCCCTCCCTTCTCTCCCTTCCCCCCACCGAGTTGCAGTTTGATCTTTTACCTACAGCTTTTTGAAAGAAGTTTATGCTTTCTTCATACAGCTTGCACAAAAATAAAGGCAACCAACAGGAGCCTCTTCTGAACATGGCCAAGATTAGGAACTCCTTCACTTTGCCACCAGAAAGAAGGGAGGTTAATAAGTCAATGAGCCACAATGATGTACATTTGTTATAGCATATACAGTTTTTTATTGCAATAAATGAAGATCAGCTGACAAAGTCTTTGCAGGGGGAAGGTCAATGATGGGGAAGTTCACATCAGATTCCTTCAGAATAAACATTGTGTTGTAATCATATTTCCTACTTTAGCTATTTATAAAGACTGTTCATGTAGCCTATAAATTCAGACTCAGTTAAAGGAAGAGTGTGCTGTCTTTGAAGAACAAACCAGAGCTCCTGAATAAGCTGCGTATGATTTTCTGCACTAACAGTATTGGGGTGGTAGAAACCTCAGTGCTCCCACTGGCTGAGCTTAGAGCCACCCAGATTTATTTAAGAGGCATCATGAAGGACTATAGCATATCTAAATGGGAGCCTGACTTGCTCTTGACCAGGAAGCCTCAGTTATACATACACACTTGGGAAGATGTTCTGATGTGATCCCAGAGTGGAGCATCTATACCTTTTCCCTCTTAGTCTCTGTCTTAAGGTAAAATCAGATAACCCATAGCACAGGGGATGGAAGGGTTGGACTCCATTCTCAGATTATGATAGTCTTTGCCTTTGGAAGCCATCAATAAACTGTTTCAACTGAGTTACTAGACATCAGTGAGCAAAGTAAATTTCCACACATTTAGATTTCTAGCTGTATCAATGAATGCACTCTACTGATGAGACCAACAATTTTCACCCCACAACCAATTTTAGTTTCTTTCTTGTTTATTTAGTCTTATGCAGAGTTCATACTTTTTCAGTGAGATATTCTCAGACATGAGCTCTGAATTTTACCTGTTTGAAAAACCCTGAAATCAGTTAAAAATGGTGGTGTTTCCACTAACATTTTGACTCTCTTGGTACCAGTTCTGTACCAGTGAGAAGTCCTTTTGGACTGGTAATCTATTAATTATGTCCTGCAGCATTATTCTCTGCTTGTCTGAAGAGTCAATCCAATCTAGTGGTGCTGCTGTCAAATAATTATGCTGAACATTGCTGATGCTTACAGATTCATTCAGATTATGGAGGTTGTTGTATTCCTTCCATATTTTCCAAAATGTAAGTCATCGCCTTGAATGCTTTTCACTGAAAATATGTACATCTCCTCATGCTGCTCTTGCAAAATTGCAGCTTAGATCTGAAAGAGGATAGGCAACAGAGCTCACTTTTCCTGTAGACTTCAGATTTTTCATCAAGTCAGTGATACAAAAAGACAGGTTGCTGGAGGAAGTCAAGAGTTTCCTCATTATACCATTATATGTTGACAAATTTTATTTTGTCGAAATTAATTTTGTCAGGTAATGTATGCACCTGTTCTTACAGAAGCAGCAAAAGCAGTTTCTTACATCAGGAAAAGAATTGCTGATCACCCACTTTGAAAGATCTTTTGGCTTAGGGCTTGGGGCACTCATCTGTTATGTGAAAAAATGGAGTAAAAATCTCTAGTCTGCATGAAAGGCAGTACTAACTTGAATCTTAATCTCTTTCACCATAGCTCACACTGTTCATAGACATTATTAGTTAGCAAACAAAAAGTGTTTTTTGTTTTTTTTTTTCTTAAGGACCACAGCCAATTATTTCACTAGCCTGAGGGATTTTATTTATTTTCTTCCAGGATCTTATCACAGTGTGGTTTCTTCACCAGCTTTTGGCAGGTAGGCAGGCAGCCAGAATAACCACGATAATTCAGATGAAAAACTAACTAAATAAAATAAATAAAGCCTTTTAGACTTTAGAGCCTTATACTCTTTTTGTGCTGATTCCAAACCTTGCTTTGGATCTTCTGGTTTTCGGTGAAGTCCAATAATCACACTACAGTTTCTCAGCTGGCCTCTGCTCCTGAGAGCATGGGTAGATGGTCAAGTTGCTAGTTGGGAACACAGGCTGGAGATTTGAGACAACTTTAGCTACTCTGTGGCTCCCATGCAACCTACTTAAGGCAGCTCAGCCCTCTGTAACCATAACTCAGCTTACCTTGCTTGGGAAGTTTCTCTTCTCTTAACAAGTAGAATGATTTAAGGACATCAAATCTTACACCATTCAAAGAACATACAACTAAAAATTAATAACGAAGAAACTTTTGGGGAAATTAGTTGATTGTAGAACTTAAAGGTTAGTCGTGAATAATGGGTGAAGAGAATGTCACCATGAGCTCAGTGTGATCTGAGATTGCCAATGCAGTGCCTTTATGCATTCAAGGAGAGGGGCAATTCTTCAGGAGTAAGATCTGATGCAACTTAGGAGTGCCACATCCATTTGACTACTTCTTTATGACTGAAGAAAAAAAAAAAAAAGGACAAATGCATTTGGAGAAGAGTGGGGACTTGTAAGGGATCAGTTTAAAAGAAGGGATTAAAAGCACTGCATACAGCCCTGAGGGGAAGTAATAGTCTACAGGCATTGGAAGATTGCAAGCATTAAAGACTGAAAACAAACATGTGAGGTACTAAGGGTTTATCTGGATCCCCTTTTCCCATGTGAAATTGTGGGTGAATTTCTAGATAAACTTGTTTAGAGGTTTAGCTATTTGCTTATAATAGTATTGTGAACAACAGTGTGTGGGAATGCAAAAAATGCTCACATGGTGCCTAGAAAAATAAATCTGAATTAACTGTAGGAAGTAACTCTGTACAGTCTTGGAGATCCTGTAGCATAATCAGCTTTTTCCACCCGTAACTCAGAGGATATTGGGCATTATTAAAAGCAAATACTTTGGTCACTTCAATATTAGTCTCTTACAGCTATAGGAGTATAAATGGTAGGTGTTAAAATCAGCCACAGGAGGGCTCTTGTATTATTTCCCTGCAAGCTTTTAAACATATTGAGGATAATAAAGGAAGAAACCTATTCAAGCAAGTATAGACAGAGGCTAAAAAGATCAAGTCAATCTGTGCTCTAGTTCCTGTCAGTACGTACAGGAAAGGAACGCTCTGAATCATGAATAGTTCACTGTGCATTTTATTTTGTCTGCTTGTAGAAGCAAGAGTGATTTCCCCTTCTGTGATTTTAGCTAGATGCCATGTTTCTCCAATAACAGGGCACTGTTCAGTGTATGAATTACAGGTCTGGATATGAAGACTGTGATAAAAATGAAGTTTCCATGACAGTGTTAAGCATCTACTCCAGGTTTTCTAGACATCCAAATCGAGTGCTGTACTAGTCATTACTGAATCAATTTTTCTCATTTTTACTTCTGCTGTCTTCATCCCGACTTGAGGCCCATCAGTCAGTGCTACAGCAGTTCAGCTGAACTCCCCAAGCAGCATGCTGAATTCCTAGAGAAGCAGAGCAGTAGACATGGTCCAGGACATTTCTGATGCTCAGGTAAATATCTGGTCATAAGCAGACACAAGATATAAACAAGACCCTTGTGGGGACTGAAGGAATGCTCAATCAAGTTGTGAAATAGGGCCTACTCCAGAGGAACAAACATCCACATTGGAGCTGACTCAATCCATATCTTGCTTTCTTCTTTCCCTCAGGAAAAGAAACTTTTACCCTGTGCTAGATTTACAGGTGGTAGACAAGGAAGGACCTTGCCACCAGTCAGTTGATCTACAGGCTTTCCTTTTTGCCTCAGGGTTACTCAGCCAATCTTTCCACTTACCAAGTGCAAAGACATGATGCAACTTTATCTTCTTTTCCCTTAGGACATCTCTATGATAATTTGTTGCTCTTCCAGAAAAACTCTGTTTCTTGCAAGGCCTTCAAAATCATTCATATCCAAGTATAGGGATCAAAACTTCCTTCATATGCAAGGAGAATCTTCTGAAACTTGCTGCTTCTTCTCCAATTTGTTCATACTTTCCAGATGAAGCGTTGGAGCATAGAGTGGGTGTGTAGAGAATTTGCTTCTTCTTGCCCTAATCCAGAGGAAAGATTTGATACACCTTCCTGATTTTGTACGCCGATTATAGTACATCAGTAGAGGACTCAATTTAAGAAAATAATTTAAATTTCGCCAAAAATTGGCTGCTTTTTCACTGAGGCATTCAAAAAAAAAAAATAAAACCAAACTAATGATTTTGTACGCCGATTATAGTACATCGGTAGAGGACTCAATTTAAGAATATAATTTAAATTTTGCCAAAAATTGGCTTCTTTTTCACTGAGGCATTCCAAAATAAAAATAAAACCAACCAACCAAACAAACAAAAATAACAGCAGAACAAGAAGAGTCTGCTGTTCAAGACCTTCACACTAGCATCAGAACATTAGTTTCAAACTAAAGCTCTGAATGAAAGAATATTGTTAATTTACATCTGATCTATTCTTTCTCAACTGAAGCATTAAGGTTTTTTTTCCACACAGTGGAAAGAGACACCTCATCTCACATGAGAATTTTTGGTCTGGGAGTCACCAACCACGAGCACACATAAAATATCCTTTTCTTTCTACTGATATGTAAGGAAATTCAAATGACCAAATTCATAAATGGGCACCTCAGTTAAATACTTAATAAATTAATAAATAAGTAGATTGATAAAGTCATAGTTTCTACTTGGGTCCCTCAGTCTGCCCCTCGAGTGGTCAAACCACTAAGATATTGGTTATTTTAATATGATTTGAGACACAGGAGGACAATGGATATTTTACACCCAAGAATGTTTCCTTCTTTTTGTTTCAAGTTGTCCTTGTCTATCTTGACAAACATCTTTGCAAAGCTCACTGCTGACAACATTTTTCCAAGCAAAAAAGCATTTCATCTGGTAATACATGAACAGATTTTCGGGACACAAATGGTTCATGTTTCCTGTCTGAATCCTTCCTGGAGCACTAAAATGCCATTTTTGCTGGAGTATCTAACATTTTTAGAACCATTTGCCCTGTTGAGTGTTGAGCTTCAAAAGCAAAATCCATCCACAGGTGCCAAAGTGAGGGATGTGAAGGGTGTGAGATGTTATGTTGTTTGGACATCTGCACCTGGCCTGTTTTGAAAACCATCCCCACCACTGCTGCCTCTGGCACTTATCCCCTTCCCTGGCCCATGATGTTTTTTTTTACAGCCCCCCGAGGCTCAGCGTATCTGGCCATCAGGACGGCAGAGCCACCAAGCAGTGATGAACAGCAACCATGTGCAAAAGAATTCCTTCAGAGACCCCTCCCTCCTAATTTCTCCCCTCCTGAATGTTTGCTCTTTCATACTTCATTGGAGAATCGTGTTATCTCCACGAGCTGTGGCCAGGCTTTGCACGGGAATGTCTGCAGCGGCACGCCGCCCTCCTCGGGGAGACACCGCGATGGGACAGCTTCTCTAATTGGAAGGAATGGAGGTTCTTCTACAAGAAATAGAAATTAATTAATTAATTAATTAAACAGAAGAAGGAGAGATGGGGAAAGAGGGGGGAAAAAAAAAAAAGAGAGCAACTTTTTTTTTCCCCCCTCTTTCTTCTCCTCTGAAGGAAGCAGCAGTGTCTCCTTGCAGAACGACAACCCTCAGGATACAGCAGTTGTCTTCAAATCTGTGACCATAAAAAATCATTATCTCTGTGAAATACAGCAATTTGGGAGATAATCAAACAGTGACCAGGGGGCAGAGCTGCCAATCTGAAGGATTATGCTCTGTGCACGCTTGATTCTGTCTGACCTTCCTCCGAGCCAGCTGTCAGCTTGGCGAAAACGCACACGGATCGACTCAGGGCACATTCATTAGACTGTCTTCGGTGAAGAAGTCATTTGCATAAAACCCCAGCTTTCTTAATTAGTACTTCATTTTTCCCTTGACTTATTTTGTGGCTAAGTTCACTCGCCTTTTTTTTTTTTTTTTTTTCTCTTGCCAAAAAATAAAATGGGGGAGGAGATTTTCTTTCTTTTTTTTTCTTTTTTTTTTTTTTAATGTGGGGGCAGGAGGGAATATGACTTGCAAATTAACTCGGTGATAATTAGCCTATTAACATTTTCAGAGATGTAGGAGGCTTCCGAATGCTAAAAAAAAAAAGGAAAAAAAAAAAAGAAGAAGGGAGAAAAAGTGTGTGTGGGAATATTGTAGTTGAAATTTATTATTTAAAGTTCTGGATTGACAATATTCAAATGTTGGAAGAGAAAACTGGTGCAGTCCATGTGTTGAAAAATCTCTCTCCTTCTTGTACAATGATACCTACTCATCCTCAAAGACTACTTAGGCAAATGCTACTTTATCATTTCCACAGACAAGCAATGGAATTTTTTATGGTTAAAAGAATGAAAATTTATTTTCTACTGCAGTTTAACGTTGAGTGAACTGTTTGGATTAGGAAAAAGTTAATCAGATACTGCAGTTTTACCTGGACATCTCTTGTGTATAACAATCATGATTTTCACCTCCTCTCAAACTTCAGAATCAAAGTTGCGTCAAAATAAACAGCAAACTGTTGTGTGTATAAAATATTCACTTAAGATGCACAGCACTTGACTGATTTAAAATTGTTTTGTGATTGCTAGGGACAAACAAGCCACAGGAATGATTGCCTTGTGTTACAGAGTGCTCAGAGTAAAGAGAGATGCCAAATTAGTGCAGACATTATCAAATTTGTTCTTTAGTTCAAAGTGGATGCTAATGATGCTCGTTCTCTGTTTGATATTCTACTCTTGCCTGATGTAGGAAGGTATTTCAGTGTGTTTCTAAGTTTAATCACAAACTAGTCCAATTTACATCTCAGTACCACTCTCAGCATAATTATTGTGCAAGGAGAGGGAAATCCTGAAGTCCAAGCAGCATCCTTGTCACTGATAAATCAGAAAATTACAAAGATAAAAGTCATGCACGTCCTGAAACTTTACTTTTGAGGAGAATTCTGTTTAGGGTAGTGCAAAAAAGCAGTAAAACTTGCTGCCCTGTTTTGCAAATTCCTTACCATCATTCAGGAGGGGAAAATGTAACTGGGGCATCTCTATTCTTACATATTGCAGCTCTTCCTCTGGTTTTACAGGTCTTCTCCAATACAAGACTTTAAACAGAGTTTCAAGATAGGAAAGGTGGGTACAGTCAGGATACTGAACTTCTCTATAATTTGAAGAATCAAGACCAGCCTTCAGAAGGCAAAGTATTTCAGGTACCTGCTTATAGTGTAGTAGTGCCATGACCTGTTTTCTGGTCCTGAGGTCCACAGGCTCAGATTGGTTGTGTGCATACAACCAGCTTGCCTCTGCCTCCAAAATTCACCCAAACTGCCTAAAAAGAATTGTCCTTGGCTGACATGAAGACCCTAAATATGCTTTGAAGTCATTTGGGAGAACACTAGTTGGTCTGGAACAAAACCATGCTGAAGACTGCTCTGGATATAGAACAGTATGAACAGCCATATTTTAGTGCCTGTGTCCATTTCCAGCAGTGTTTTCTTTAATCATGCAGATGTACCCTCAGCTATTTCCATTTGGGAATTAAAACTAGTTTTGAGGTCCATTTTAAATTTTGTTGACTGGGGTGTTGCAAGAAATGTACTTAAGCAATTACCTTGAAAAGCTGCATATGTATGTTATTAATGCTATTACTAAAAAGGTAAATTAATGAAAAATACTGAAGATCATGCATAACGATGTTTTAATGGACAAAATGAATGCTAGAGCATGTCAGGCTCATACTTTTATGAGTTATACATTGGTATAGACTAATTAACAGAAGTGAACTGCTTCTGAATTTCAGCTGCTGTGATCCTGCTCCAAAGGAATTCCACATTTCTGAACACATATTCTCTTTCTCTTGTAAATAATAACAATATTTTGAACGTTCCAAGGGCAGCTGTAGTTATGGAAGACTAATGCAAACAGAACAGAAGTCAATGGAAAGATTGTAAATTTTACTTCAGCCACCTTTACACTGTTTCTCCCAAATTGGGAGAAACAAAACAAAATTTGGAAGTTTATGGTGACATGGCAGAAAAATCTAATCTTCAAAGTTTTATATAGTTTATGTGTAGACTAAAGGTACCCAAGTGACTGTTAGGAGCTGTTCTGTAAAGCTGGATTAAAATAGGAAAAAATCTGCAAAAAAATGTCTATACAATTTAATTTTCATATAGATATATATATAAACAAACATATATATAAATCTCCTTAGAGAAGAGCTGGATTTTGGAGCTGACCAATATACAGTCCCTCTGTGAATTATGCTACAGTTATCCTCAGTAGGTTTAAGGTATACTGAATACACTCTCAGCCTCACAACATTTCAAATCTACTCTCTGTAGCCTTTGATGGACTCCTTTAACCTTCTGTTACTTTGGGAAAAATGTACTAGATTGCAAAAAAAAAAAAAAAAAAAATTATTTCATAATTAGACCCAAAGATTCAGCAGTAAGTCCTGATTTAGTTACTAGGAATAATCTAAAATCTAGTTATAAACGTTCCACAATCCTTTTGTGCTCTCTTGGTACCACCTCACTCAGCAGGCAATTCCAAGACTCCTGCCACAGACCTACAGGTGTTTCATTCATGTTTTCTGGAGCTCTCTCCTTATCCTATTCCCCTCTGAATTCCAGCTGCAATTCAGAAAGACCACATTCACAAAATATTGTTCCTATGACACCTTCATATAAGTCCAAGTGGACTCGTCAGTCACTGCTAGGTCATTCAAGACAGTTATAGCTACTTCAGGTCCTTATCAAAGAATTCATTTTACATTTCCACTCTAGGTAAAGGTCATCT
>NW_008610323.1:0-26757 GCF_000691845.1 Merops nubicus | reverse complement strand
TCTTCCGATACTGAAATTAAATATTTAGTTTGAGCCAGTTGACTAAGCTCCTACTATAGTTGGAAGGAGATGGATATGTCAAGACAGAAATCAATTTCAACTAAAAGAAACACCAGTTTTATGATGGGATGAATTATTCTCCTGAGAATCTACTCTCTTCTTGCTGACCATTAGGGTATGTCTTGACAGTCAGCTTAGTCAAAGAACATTATTTCAAGAAAACTACAGTTCAATGAGATGGATCAAGGGATTAATTGCTTGATTACTTGGTACAGAAAGCCTTGAAAGCTTTCTTGTCGCTGTAGTAATTTCGACTTAGTATAATAACAATTTTGCAGATATAATATCATGGACCAGTTTCCAAACTAATTTTCTGTCTTCTTTTTTATCAGAGCATTAGGAATCTTAGAAAAGTGATTTCTATTAAATAATACTTATTTTCTGAAGGCACTTACCTGAGATAGTCCCTTTTATCCATTTTTGGCTCAGAACTTTAGGTGTGGCATCAGTGCTGTTGGTGTAGGTTCCTTCATTAGGGAATGGTGATTAAGACATCAGAGTTGAAATGCTTCTCTGGATGTGTCTGTCTGACTTCATCAGACTAGATATCTAACTAAGGTTAAGCTCCTAATTTTTTAATGGCTAAACTGGAATAGAGTTTATTGATTACTCCTCTGTATCATGAGTAGCACCTCTGAACTTATTAGGATTGCAATGAAATAAAGCAGTATTGCAGCTTTCAGTGATTTTATAATGGGTGCTAGTAGGTGATGGCATACCAAGTCCATGAATTCTAGGTGGCCAGAATATACTGAATGTTTTCCAGCGTTCTACTGGTTCCACTGCTGCTTCTTTGTATGTTATTCAACTACCTTCTCATGCATTATCTTGAGATTGCAAGGTCTTTGGGACGAAAGACATCTGTATTCTGGGTGAGGATTCAATGAATCAGAATAGCTGCATCAGAGTGCTGCTGCTTCAGCTAGAAAACCTTGTGTCCAACTATGACAGGCTTTCTGTCAGTTCTAGGTAGGTTTGTCACTTCTGACATTAAAAACAACCAACCAACCAACCAAAAAAAAAAAACAGAAAACAACAACCTCAAAGTTAATAATAAATTCTTTAAGGCTGGATGGTAAACTCTGTAAAAATATGTCAAGAGCTCCTGGCAAAGAGATGGAGATACACACTCATCTTGTACCCCCACATTGAATAACCATCTCCCTTCAATTCTCCTTTTTGGTTCCTTGTGGATTTATAGATACACCTTGACAATAGTTATGTATAAACATAATTCTAATGGCCAAACAGGGTTTGCTTTTGGAGCAAAGCATTTTATAGAAATAACAGCAAAAAATGTGTAAATAAAGGAAATATGCTCCTATGTCTTCACCTGACTTAAGGAATGTTTTACTCAATCAAGACACCTCTTGGTAAGGTTTGTAATTTCTCAGCATTCAGAATTTCACATCATGTCTTTTTGTTGCTACTTATTTTGTTCCCTGAATGGTTGTATTTTTTTTTTTTCTTTTCTTTACCTTCTCATACTCTCTCTCTTTTTAACTATTAAAATATAACCTAAATTTCCCTGCTGCAATTTAAACCCATCGCATGTTGCTCTGTCCTAGCTGACTAATGAGAATAATTATCAAACTATTTTTCAGTGTGAATTATCTACCCAGGCTAAAATAAAACCACCAATCTCATTTTTAGTGACAATCCTGAGTCTGGCCAAGAATTGCAATCCCTGAAGTAAAATAACAGGGTTTTATTTACTAAGGTCTTCAGTCTATTAATTGGTTTTTATTGGCATTGAAATAACATTTGGGCAAGATTATACTGCATATCTGTTAGGCTTGATTTTTTTTTAATATAGCTGTTTAAAAGCTCACAATTAAAAAAAAAAAAACTCTGTTAATACTCTGATTTTGCCACCAGAATGAATAAGGGATTAGTGCCAGTGTTCTGGGCTACTAAAGCATGCACATGCTGCTGAATGCACATTCACTGGAATGCTCATTTCCAGAAAAAGGAAAAAAAAAGGGGGGGGGCATGGAAATAGGATTGTTTCCAAGATGCTCCAAGCATCAGCCAAAGGACTGGATCTTTGTGCTGCCTTGGCACAGGGAAGTTCTCAGCTGGTGTAAAACTAGTGTACCTGGCTCTTCTGTCAACTTTTCCACCAGTGTAGCTTGGAAATCAGCTGAACGAACACTCATCTGGGACTTGATTCTTGGAATCACAGACAGACTCAGAATATGGCACTTTCTGCACTGCTCTGAGTTCCTCTTTGCAAGGGCCAATAAAGACAGGGCTTAATGCTTACAGAGGTGTGTTGTATTAGGATATAACACCTTACTGTGATGGAGAATAATGATGCATAATTAAAAAATAAATTTTAAAAGAGATAATGTATCATCATATTATCATGAATATCCTCAAGAGTAAAGCAAATCTTCCTGGACAGTAGGGAGTAACAGGCCTAAAAGTCACAGGGGATGAAAAATGGAAGAAAAGAGCTGTGGTGTGCAAAATGAAGGCATTAGAGCAAATCCCTTGATTCCATCACCTCAGATACTTAACAGAGTTTGTATTACAAGGGACAAGCACAGAAAACTGTGTTGAGTTAAATCCAGCACCAAGAAGGGTTTGGAATCAAGGTATAGGTGCTGAGGAGCTCTGAGGGTAGTTCTCAGCATTGTCACAGGAATCCTACGTCGTTTTGGCATTACCTGAGCTTGGTGTGCCTCAGTGTCACCTCTAGACAACAATATCCCTTTGTTCAGAGAGTTCATAAACCCTCCAAGGACTGTGTCTTACCAAATGTTTGCACCACCTCTGTCTTGAATGGTTCCTGAGCTCACCTGGAACCCTGGGAGTACAAAAACCTCTAGAAATAAAAATGATAGTAGATTGAGGGACTCTTCTTCCAGCATTTCCATACTCATTGCTAATCACTGAAGGGCAACACCACCACAAGGGTAGTGTGGGTTGACATCATTCCAGTATAGTCTTGTATCTAATCCATGTAAGAGGGTAATAGTCTTCGTCAGGTGCTTGCTAAGGGAATTACACCACAGGAACAAGAAGCACCATTTAATTGCCTCAATATAGGTGCCATGTAAGCAAGCAAGAGTATCTGAAAGATCCCCAGAAGACCTATGGGTCACATCAATCTGTATTAACAACTAGAAGCCAAGCAGGATATTTTATGGTATCCAAAAATCACACTAGATGCCTCCTTTAAGGTGAATAAATGCCTCTCACATTTTCAATTCAAGTAGTTTTACATCTGCCTATGTCTAGAATCCTTTCTTGGACCAATGCTGAAAAAGAAAAACTAAAAGCTTTGGCAGCACAACTATGTTTTTTTCCTACATCCTGATTTTACTTGTTGCTGAGGGCTTTTTAGCACAATAACTAAAGTGAAAGTGTCTATTCTGAATAATTTAAAACTTAGAATATGACTGATCTTTATTATTAAATGTCTTGTTCATGTTTCTGTTAATTTTACAGGAAAAAAAAATCATACACCTTAACATTATCAAAATAAAGTCAAAATTTTTCAGCTTTTAATTAACCTTTTTTAAAATATAACCTTATTCTGAGGAAGAAAATTGTCAACATTCTGTGACTTTTCAAAGTTGTAAAATGAAAAGAGACCTAAAGCATATAGATACTTATTAGATTTCCCCAGTTAATCTGCTAGTCCTGCTGTTGCTTTTACAGAGAGCTTTATTTTAGATGAGGAAGATTTGAGCACAATCAGGAAACTTTTCACAGAGATTTTATTGGTGTTCAGGAGCTGGACAAGCACGACTGTAAACATTTGCAGTTCCTCAATGGAAATACCTGGTAAAAGAGCATAAAAGTGAGCAGAGAAGGAGATGCAAGTCTCTAAAAGAGCATCTGGTAGCAGAGCCAAGTTTTCTTTTAGAGTGACTAAATTCAGTGGATTGCTTCATGGGGGATGTCATATTCAGTAGCAAGACCAAACCTGCTATTTCATGGAGTAAAAAAAGATACCAAATATAATCCTAAAGTAACAGACATGCTTTGATTTCAGTTCCAAGGTAAAAATAAAAGGAATTCATGCATGTTTTTGTCACCTCAATGTAAAGAAGAAAGACCTGTAAGAGCTCAACAGAATTATTCCAGATTTTCACCGATATAAATCAAATCAGGATTTTAGTCTTACTGGAATAGAATTAAATTGTGACTTAAAATTACTTAGTTGCCTAGACATATTTATCATCACTGAGTGTCATCTCATCCACAGGACTCAGTAACAAAAGGTTTGTATCAAGTTCAGAACATCTCTGTACTAAGTGCTGTTCCTACCACTAAGAAAAAGGCCAGATCCTGTCCTATTTGCAGTCTGAATAAATGAGGCAGATAAAAATCAGGGATAAGGAAATTATATTGTCTGCTTTTTTTAAAGATCACAGAATGAAGCACACAGCAATTAAGTGTTGCAGCCAAGGTCACATTGCGATTTGCAATCCACAGCACATCTAGGTTTTGAACCCATGTTTCAAGCTTCATGGGCAAACCAATATTTATTATTACTATTATTATTTTATGAAAGAAAACATTTGTGTTGGAGTTTTTTTATGGCTAGCATATGACACGGCAACTCCAATTTTAAAAATTATATCATTTAACAAGTCTCTGGTTACTTAATTCATCCTGTTTTTTCATTTAGAGAGATGAGGCTTTTTTCTTCTCTCTTTCCTTTTTCTTTTGAGGGGGTGTGTGTGCTTTTTCTTTAGGTATCAAATAACAACCTTACATAAGTCCAAATAAGAGAAAATAAAATAAAATAAAATAGCTACCTAAATACCATTACCTGAAATTTTGAAACATTAAGACTTCAAAAGGGTTAATTAATTACATTAGCTGTGTCATTATCCTGGCAACATTCTGCCTGAGGGTATATAGATCTATTCAGCTGCTGAGTTTGAAAGAGCTGTGTCCTTCTCTCACAGAAGAAAATTCATCAGACATTAAAAACATAGTCATTAGCAGAACATATTGTTTTCTCTCCACCAGATTGGAGAACATCAGATGGAATAATCAAAACAAATATTAAATAAATATTAAAAAAAAGAAAAGAACCTAGAATTCATCACAAGTCACAATAGATTTTTTTCTGTGATAAGTTGGAGCTGCTTAATATTTATTGAATGTGGAAAACCAAACTCTCCACAGTCTCACATCTTTGCAGTCAAAAGTGGGTGTGAAATGTTGCTGTACTACAATGATAAAACGATGCTATCACTTTTAACATGTGTAAATAACTGTATGAGATACATCTAGTATAAATGTAGAAAAATTGGTAAAATAAAGGACAACAAAGATGCTTAAAGATATGAAATGGGTTCTATATAAAGGGAGATAAACTCAAATAATATTCTTCAGCCTAGAAAGATTAATTGCTTCAGGATGTGATGGAATTCTGAAATCATGATGATCATGGAGAAGGTGAAGAAAGAACAATTCCTTGCTATTTGCTGTAATACAAAATCTATCAATAAATTTATCTAAAGGTGGGCTCAAAATTATTAAAGGAAAGTACTTTTTCATGCAGGACATAATGAAGCTATGAAACTTGTTGCCACAGGATGTTATGAACATCATAAGTGTTCACGGGTTCAAAAAGCAATTAGACACAAACATGGAAGGAAAACCCTTCATAGTCTACAATAGACAAAGAAAGAACCCCCAGGTCAGGAAATTGCATAGCCACAGATTGTGGGAAGCTGGAAAGCTAAAATGTGGGAACATCAATGCCTATTCTCCTTTTCATGCTCCTTCCCAACAGGCACTCATCATTGGCCACTGCTGGAGACCAAAAAACTGTCTATAGACTGAATACATCTTTTACAAAACAGCTGAGAATTACTCTAAAAATTTTAGCCTTAGAGTAAAAGGAAATATTTTTTTCAGATTATAAACATGGCCTATGTTTTCATGTGGTACTGTAGATCTAGTACAAACCCCTGAGGGTTCATCCTTTCTGCAGTGCTAGACAGCACTGTTCTGGGGCACATGATGAGGAACCCATCAGATGGTTATGATAATTTGGGAAGATCTTTCCTGTCAGAAGAACTTGGAACTGAAGCCACTAAAAGTGGTCCTGTTGGAAACTCTTTCATCTCCATCATCTAGAAAAGCCAAAATGAGGTTTGCACATCCATTGTGTTATGCACTTATCACTGTGCACTTCTATTAAATGCTTCTTAAACAATAAAGCCAAAAAACAGTTTCCATTTATGAGAAGTCAGGGACCTATAAGAAATCTTTGGTTTGAAAAATAAAATAAAAGCTATCCCTGTTTGATTTGAAGTGTACAAAAACTTGGGTATACATGGGAAAGGATGCACAGCCCATGAAAGTACTTCTGATTTTACAGTCTGATGTCCCTTTTCAATCGCTTTTTCCCTGGGCATGCACAGATGCCCAGGGTAAAGTAGCAATGACACTTCACTCTTTAATACAAGTTAAAAATGCTTTCCAACTCTACAGGCACAATGGTAAAAAATGAACTTTCATGAGCACCTTTCTTTCTGGCATAGCTGTAAAACCTCAAGGCACGGTAGGGAAATAAAAATTTTCCAAAATATAGAAATCACTCAGATCTGAGTAACTTTCATTATTTTGGCCAAAGTCACTGTCTTGACACCTGGGCCATTGCCTGACCAGGTTCACAGCCCTGTTTAGTTTAAAGTGAGCTTAAATTGTCTCAAAAAATGATGACAATTTTTATAAGAGAATCAGACCAGGTTCATTTTCTCAGATATTATGCAGAAAGGTAGCTTTATACATGGGAATAGTTCCCCTGCAATTGGCAGAAATTTTACTACAAAAGTTGAACATATGTACAAGATTTTTTTACTTTAACTGTTGTTATTTAGAGACCTAAACAGAAATTTCTAATATTGCAGTGATGTAAACTGTGTGACTATAAATCAGAAATCTAGAAATCACAAGAAAGTAATTTCATTCATTATAGGAAGAAAACTTTGAGGATAAAAAACATGAAACCCAGCAACAACTTTATCTTCCAAAGCTATTAAAAAAGGAAAATCAAAAATTGGTCTCATAATATTGAAGTGATAGTTGTTCAAAAGGAGTTGGAAAGAACCTACCATCAACCACACTGGAAATTTGAAAAAATGAGAAAAACTTATGAAGCAGAACTATGGACATGTATAGCTTGGACAAAGCATCTCTTAACTCCATGCAATGTCTACACCACTCAGGATCTGTCAATAAACACCACTGTGTACTAGGCTGTGGGGTTTTTTTTCCCCTGTACTGAGCTTTTTAATTTCAAAAGTCTGCTGGTCTCTTTTTAGGAAATGGGGAGGTCAAGGGTGTTCATTAACACTGATAAATGTATCATAATGTTTCTGGAATCTTGCTAGATTCTAGAAGACAAATACAAAGTATCTATACTCTCTGGTTTTGTTGTCTCCTAAATCATCCTAAAAAAAATTCTTCTTGTTGGAAACCTTTTTTTTCTGAAATCTATGAATCCACCTTAAAATGTCAGTCCAGGAATTTGCTTCAGCCCGTAGCTTCATACTTGTATTAGGCATCCTGATTTATAAAGGTCTTTTGGTCAATGACAATCACCTGAGAGTCAGTACAGGTGCCTCTCAGAGACAATAAGTGAGATGTCAAAGGTATTGGAAACATCTGCAGGGGACAGTTAGATCTAACTCAGGACTTTTGGGAGACCTTACCACCTCTGGAGCAGCAGTTGGGAGTTCCTGCATATCAAATGCCATTGTAAGCTGAGCTGAGTGCTTTGGGAGATTTACAGACAAATGCCAGATTCTTCTTGATAGTCAGAAAGGCATCAGGAGCCCAGATGGTCAGATTTATTTATTTATTATTTATTTTTCTGTTTTTGTTTATTATTCTTTTTGTGGGTTTAATACTGTTGCTGATACATAGGTGCTGGGGACAACTGAGTCACCCAGGGGTGCCTGGTTTCTTCAGTTGTTCAGGAATTGCACAGATTACTGTATGTCATGTGTTGTATCTGTCAAGCCCTTGCAGTTGTCTTGGTTCCCATATCTTCCAATACCCATATTGAGATATCTAAGCTGCTCCCTACACCAGTCTGCCTGCTTAGACACTGTGCTGCTGCTGCAGCTCTGACCTACTGAGTCTATTGGTATTTTAGACTGGGTGTAAATCTAAAAGAACTGGGATTTCCTCCATTAAATTTCCATTGAAATTCTTCTTTGTTATTTTTACCAGCTGCTGCAAGCTTGCAGCAAGTCTTTTGACTGTGGGTATGTAAATGCAGAGACAAAGGTCACTTAAAGTTTAGAAGCTGATACCATTGCCCAATCTAGTTCCATTCCTGGGTGTCCCCAAACACTCCCTGCATTTATTAATTTTTTTTTTTTCAAGTTTCTAGGAGGTTATTTTCAACACCATCTGACTATCAAAATTCTACCTTCTGCAAATAAAACTACAGTATGTTCCACCCCACAGTAGGGATGGATCTGTCCAGTCAATGTTATAGGTGTCATCATAGGTGTATTCAAATATTCCTCCTATATGAAATCTTCCACTGCAGCTTGCTACCCAGATCCAAAGGGCAGGATTAGCTTCATGGACTGAAAATCAGCTCTATCCAAAAAGCTAATGCAAAATATGTATTTTCATCCTCTTATATATAAGGAAATTCAACTGGTTGTATAGCTTTTGTACCAGATCTCTTCACAGAATGATATGTACTAATAGTTTGTGGGTTTGATGTCTGAAAGGTGTGACCAACAGAAATTTATTCATTATTTCCTATAGTAAATAATGTGGGAAATTAACTGCTAGATACGGAAAATAAGTAACTTGCTCCACCTCATAGTACTTTGAGGGAAAGCGGGAGATACTCATGACTGTGGATCTCTTTTTATTCCCCTCTCACTGCTTTTCCACTGATAATATATTGGGGAAAAATGAAATATTGAGTAGAAATATTATAGAATGGCTTTCTGTTTCACCAGGGGATGACAGATGAAGTGGAGAGGATACCTGTTAAGTTTACAGAGCCAATTCATCAGCCCCCTGTTTGACCCAAAGCTGTCATCTGTCTACAAATTAATATTTACCACTTTTAAATGCCTTCATCGTGGGAGGGATGGGAGGGGAGAAGAGGTAAAGCAGGGAAAAACCTAAAAGAGAGGTTTTGTGAAGAATTGCAGGGAACACAGTACATCATAAGCTAATTACAGCTCGGCCTGTCTGAGTGTTACTCTGCAATGGTGAATTATAGGCATGAGGCTGCAGCACTTCACTTTCTTACTTATAACTAAATCAGAATCCTTTTAAGTTTTAATTAATCCGCTTAGCTTTAGTTGTGAGGGAGCAGGGGAGTGGGGAAGGAAGGCAGATTAACCCTTCCATTGACAAGTGCTTTCACAGTGTCTCCTCTTGGGCTATTTTTTCCTGGAGCACCTGAGGGAGAGAGCATTATCAGTCTGACGTGGGGGCCTATTAGGCTCTGATTTTTTTTATTATTTTTTTATTTTAATTTGCCAGTGTCTGGCTAGTCCTTTCTATTTCATTATCAAAAACCAATTAATTTTCTGTAAAAGCATCAAATTAATTACAAAATACTATGGAAATATAAAGAATGGGGGAATTTCCCTCTTCTCTCCTCCTACCCTTGCCTCATTATGGGAAGCGTGTTGGGCCCCTTGGCAGCAAAGCCCTATTAAAGAACTACAGACTGTCTAGCTCCTCATTTAAAATTCCATTGGTGGTGTCAGGAGGCCTGTGTGGTGGGGGTAAGTCCATTTCCACCCACAGAGATCATTTTCCAGTTCCCTAGCACAGAAAAATACAGTCATAAAATCCTTAGAAGTGAGGCTGGAAAAGATCTCAGGAAGAAACCCAGTCCATGTCCTCTACATGATCCACCAAAGCTTCCAGGCATGGGCACACTGCAACCTTTCCAGGTGATCCACTGTGTTCTGCAATGATCCATTTCATTAGAAAGATGTTCCTACTGCAGTTTATGTTCATAATTATTTCCCCCATGCTCACTGAATATGAGGAACAGTTTTCTTTCTCTTCTTTATATCTATCTGACTTGTAGGTATTTGAAGACTATTACTATCATCAGTCTTTTCTTCAGTCTGTTTCATCCTTCTTTCTATCTTTTCTTTATAGGTAGCCTTCACTGTGGCTCTTATACTCTGGGTGGTTAACGTGACCATGGAAAGAACAAAACTCATCTACAGTTTGACTACCCATAAATACAGACAAATTCAGATGCTTGAACAATGGTGTTCAGTGCTATTTGAGATGTCCTAGGATCTTCTACTTGTATTCCACCTGCCAGATGTCCTGAGGTCCTGTGTCATGTCTGTTGTATGTGGGCAAATGTTACATCTAAAATAGTAGTTGATTATGTTTAAACAGCAGAGTTGAGCCCCAGGTGTATGTCTGCAGGTGTCAACAAGAGAGCAAACTTTCACAGTACTCAGTGGAAATCTAACTAATCCAATTCACCTAGTCTAAAAACAGAGATTCAGCTGACCAAAAGGAAGTGTTAACTTAAGAGTAAGCTGAACCACTTTCTCATCTCTTTTGACTTAGCCAGGAATGAGATCTCCACGGACCATAATGGAAGCTTAGATAGGTGGTACTTATGTAGACATCTACAGACAGACACAGATCTCTATAGCTCTGTCTAGGGATGTCTCCCAACCCACTTCATGTAACTCCTTCTACATGCATCACAGTATTCAAACACTGAAATGTGGGGAGAATAACCCTATGTTTGAGGAATTCTCACAAAATGGAGAGTTCAGAAGCTGGAATTCTGAACATTTCAGAATCCTTTGTGTGTACAATTTCTACATTAGTTACTTAGCAAAGATTGATGTTAAATGCCTCTGGTTTTCACTGGGGATCTTTACTAATGGTGAGTTTATGTAGTTCTATCCAAAGAATTTGATAAATATGAATATAAAATTTCCATTATACCTTCTCATTTCCGTATCAGCTGCAGAAGTGAATTTAGGTAGTGCCAGCGTAGATGCAACCACATTTTCTAATTTGACTCCATCTCATATAACTTTGGTTGTCTGCTAGACTAACATATATGTCTGGTTTTAGATCCAGATGTGCTTTTCTGGATCTAATCAACTGGGACGATAACCATTCAGAAATGGTGCAACCTGTGTGTGCATTTTTTATGTGCCTAGGTGAGCAGTGGAACTAAGATGTCTTGAGAGGGATGATTTATGTGTTTGCATAAAACAGAAGATTTGTCATTTTGATTATTCCCATATGTTATAATTGTGATCTCCATAACTAGTACAAAAAGGTTCACTGTATTTTGGTTAAACTTACAGTTGTATTGACCAAATTATGTTGTCCTCCTTTTGAAACTCCTTTGGTATTGTATCTCTTACATAAATGTAGTAAGTGTTGAATGAAGAATGTTTATTGCCAAAGAAAAAACAGTGCTCTGACACCAAAATCCACTATCTTGAGGTATCTCAACTTTCCAGTAATGTAACAGCCCTATCTCATTTTGGTTTTTGCCCTGAATTCTCCTTGTAGACCACAATTTAAGCAACGGGAGTATGTGGAGCCCTAAAGCAAAACCAGCTCCATTTGGCAGATGATACATTCTCCCTAAGGCTATCAGAGCACAAGCAGCTTAAACACTCAGAGGACTGCAGGAAAAACTGAATCTTGTCTCTGTAAAGACTAGGGCTTTTCAAGAAACACAGGAAAGGTGAAGATGGGATGAAAAGCCCTGGAGATCTGAGTTTTCTGATCCTACTTCAACTCAAATGGTGGTGCCCACTAAAAAGGTCACTTCTATGAGCAGCAGGTTTTTTTATACAGTGTGTCTCCCTACCAGACAGTGATAACCAAGTAAGATTTATGTGCAAGGCAAAGCAGGGAGTCTTGGCCGTTTTCTGACCATTGCCAAGTCAGAACTGTTACTCCTGTCAATGACAAAATGATTATGGGATTACAGAATGACATTGTCACTGATCTTAGTTTAGTCTGTATCCCACTCACTTGGCCACGGCCACTACAGATTCTTATGTCATATCAGAGCTCAGGAAATCCTCACTGATTTTCAGGGTACCTGATAAATGTGGGGAAAACTCTTTTCAGTTTGACTCAACAAAGAAAGAATAACTGTAGAGAAGGAAAACAAAGAGAAAGAGTTGAGAGTTGAAAGATGCCTGTTGCATAGTCAGTCTCAGAGGAATTTACTGCTATGCAGAAGACTTTTGCATCAGTTGTCTCTGTGGAGATTCATTTGCTAAACCCTTTTGTGCAGAGACCCTGTGTAAACCAAAGCACCTTCAACTGATGCTCTTGTTTGATGACAAAAGATTCATCTGAACTTGGTTTACAGACAATAATATAGATAATAATGCGTGAATTAGCTATATTCTCTCATTTATAGTCAGCAGGCAGAAACAGATACTCCTAGATCTCAGATCACCTGAAATATTTTAGATGTTTACCAGAAGAACAGTGAATTAAATCTTTGAAGCATCTTTTCATCACAACTGATCCTAAAAGGAGCCCAGGGTGACTAGCTCAGACGTGTATGTCAGTCTAGCAGACAGCCAAAGTTATATGAGATGGATCCATGTTGAAAAACAAAATTATGTCTATTCCAGCACTACCTGAATTCACCTCTGCAGTGGGCACAGAAACAAGAGGGCAATAATCTGTGTTTATTCCCATTCCAAAAATGTTTCTGAAACTATCCATCAGTGAGAAATAAATAAATGGATTTAGAAATATTGATCAAAATATATTCTACTCACTTATGACCTAGGGAAATCTTGAAAATGAGACCCAGACTTCAGTTTCTGCAACTCCACTTGTTCTGTTGAGCAGAGCAGATTTATACCAGCTAAAGATTAGGATCAAAATATAAGCCTAACATCTTTAAATGTTTTAATTATTTATCCAGGGCTGTTTTGACTTGCCCTCTGCAGTTGGCTGTGAGTCAGAGGAAGCCTTAAGTAGTATATTAGCAATTATTAGCCAGCTTAAGCTTTCACTGCATATTAGGAATCAAATCAGATTTTTTTTTTATTCTTTTAATTATTATTTTTTTAGAGAATGGAACAAAATGTCTAATTTATCTCTATAAAATAAAAGGCTAAAATAGTGCTTTGGGTAAAAATGTCCCATTTGCATGCCTGCCAGAAGTTGGAGAGAAAAAAAAAAAGAAAAAGAAAAAGCAGAGAGAAGCATTTCCCAACTTCAAAGGGCTGCATAAACATTGGCTGATGGTTGTTTCACCACCCCTTGCTCATATTTGATGATGGAAAATCGTAGTCTCTAGGGGACATGGAGTCAAACACATCAAGACATCAGCTGAACTCTTACCTTCCATTTTCCTGTCTCCTGAGCTGCTGGGAAAGCTGCTGTAGCGTAATGTCTTCTTAGTCTATGAGCTGGAAAGATTAATGTACTTAAACAACATATACACTTAAATCTCAAAGTGCAAAAAAGTTCATTGTGCTACAGACATGGAAGAATTAATCTCCATCTCACCCTCCTTTGACCCAAATAGTGGGATCCAGTTGGTGGATTCAAAAGCAAAGTTAATGTCAGCCCACTCCTTCCTGTGCTGTTGGCTACAGAAACCTTATCCACGCTAGCCAGCACAGAGACTAAGGAGGCCTGAGTGGTCTTTTGACTTTTTGTTAAATGCCCAATCATGGAATGTAATGGAAGAGGTCAGCGTCTTCGGACACAAAGCTTCAGATACAAAAGGTGAACTTATTTTGTGGGATATAAGTAACACTAAATAAATCCAAAGACTTTGGGCAGCTTTGATTATCTCTTTTTTACTTTGTCTGCAATGTAGGGTTCAAGTCAAGGTTAGAAAGAAAAAAAAAATCTCTAAATAGATGGAAAATTTGGGTTATCTGCATACTAGTATTAAGAAAGTATTTCAGGAGTTAGGAAGAAGGTTGGGACAAATGGTGAATACTTTTCTTTTAGTTACTAAATTACTGGCATTATGCTTTCAGGTACTGTCCTGGGGTCACCACACTCAGGATCTCAGTTAGCTAAGGTAGGAACTCAGTCACACTGGGCTTTCTTAACTCCACTGAGAAACTTCTCTGTAACTTCTTGACCTTCAAAATAAGGTGGCTGGACACTAACACCTGATCAATTGTTGTCCCTAGCAGAGACTATCCCGTTGAACTCTGCCTGGGTGTTACCTGGCAAGGCATTAGCCTGGTTTGCTGTTATAGAGATTGGACTAGCAGCTCCAAGGTATGGACACTGATAAGACAATACCAAACTCCACACCCTGGATACACTTAGTTTACTGATGTGCCTCTAACCACAGGAAAACAGCCAAATCAGAACATCTAGGTTAATCTATTGCTTTCAGTTGCCTGCTAAAATGTTCTTATTCAGGAAACCTTCATAGAAGGATTCTAAAGACATTGATTTGGATGCTTGAGATTATGTTCTTTAGATCCCAGCACACAGACAGCTGAGGTCATTAGCATCTTAGATTATCTTGATCTGTGTTTTCCATAGGTATATTTGAAAGCAAAAAAAAAAAAATAATAATTAAAAAAATAATTAAACCAACAGATGCACAGCCGAGAAAAACTGTGTATTCAGAATTTTAGAAAGTAAATACAAAGAATGACCATCAATATTTTGAGGTATACAAATAGCACTGATGAGATACAACAGGATGACTAACAACAGTAAGCTAAAAGCAGGAACACTTTCTTGATGTGACCTATCAGGGTGTAATAACATTGTAGAAACAAAGGCTGGTAGCTTGATGTTCTCAATTGCTGAATACAAACTGGGTTCAGTAAAGGCTAGGAAACAGCACAGAAGGGTTCAATTTTATGAGATCCTCAGTGGTTTTGTGGCTGAGTTCTTATGTGGAAGTGAAATAGTGTATATAGTGCCAGCTCCTCTCATTTTCCTTCTGTTTACTTCTCCATGTCCCTCGGCCCTGTGCTACTGTTGATGTTTGCTAGGAGTCAGTAATATGCTGGAGCATATACAACATTGAAAGGGAAACACTAAATCTGTGTGAATCTCGTTGGTGGTCTTCAGAGCTCGTAGCAGTGCCCTCCTGAGCTCCAGACCTGTGGAGCATGGTGAAGCCACTCAAGCCAGAATTGTAAAGAAATTGATATGAGTGTCATCCTCTGAGGCTCTACACTGTGCCTTGTCTGTGCTATGTTCACATCGTGTCAGTGAGGTCCATCTTACAGGTTGGGAACAACTAAAACCAAAGACCCAAGCTTTTTCAACTTTATGTCCTTTCAAGTTCTATTCTTCAGTCAACCTGATTTTAACATCAGTGCAAATCTTTTGCAATAACCTCCATATATGGAGATGAACCAGGTGACCACTGTAAGCCCATTCCAACTCCTCTCCTCTCCTCTCTCCTCTCCTCTCTCCTCTCTTCTCTTCTTCTTCTTTTTTCTCATGTAGAAAATGATCAAAGATTTCAGCCATTCATTTTTATACATGAATATAACCTATAATACAGCCTATTTCATAGTTTCTTTTGTCTTATCAAGGTCTTTCTGGTACCCTTACACAGGAAACAGTTCATGGTGTCCTTAAATTGAAATCAATAGAACAATTCAATCCAATTCAGTAGTGAAAGGTGAGATTGCACTTTGAAAACCTGCACTCAGAACAAGGAAGTAGCCTATCTTGGCACCAGTAATTACATTCTGGGATGGCCCCAAAAATTCTTTCTTTATTTTGAACTAGTCTGACAAACAGTGCAAGTAACAGAACTGGAAAAGACAGAGCGCTTGGCAAAAGCCTGGAAAATGGCAAAATCACTGAAACTGTGTGTTGTTATAAAACATGCAAGGAAGAAATACTCCCCCAAGCAGGACATGTCAGTTGCATGGCAATGGCTTAGAAAAACAGTTGCTTAAAGACTGTGACTTATGAACCTCTGAGACGGAAGCAGAATAAGTGCCATAGGGGTGTAGTGCAGATGAGAAATGAATTAAGCACAAACGAGGAGGAGAAAACTGGAAGAGTCAAGGAAAGTTTCTGAGGTGGAAGACGACATGCCCTAGGAAGACATGGAAAGTTGGGATGAAAAGAACTTCTCCCTACAGGCACAGACCTTGTCTATTATGTTTTATAGTATTTCAGGAATTAGGTTAGATGATTTAGTAGTTTATAGAAATCCTTCTTTTCAGTAAGAAAATACTACACATATACCTATATCTATATTCATACCTAGTATTGCTATCACATTGATGCTTATACCACTATATTCCTCTACAGGTGTATGTATGGAAGTAAATTATTGCATTGTGCTTTTGCATTGTGCTGTAAATCTTCTTCAAAGGAATTGAAATGTTTATGACAAAAGAGAATTTTATTAGGACATGAAGAAGTCTGCTGATGCTAGTCTTAAATTATGGCTTGGGACACAGGTATTATAGATTGTCTTCTAAGTCGTCTTTACTGTAAGATGGAGATGGGTTATTTATACATTAAACAGAACTCTGTTAGTGTCAATAATTATTTTTTTTTAAACTGTCAGTTTCATTGACCTTTTTTTTCCTAATCTCTCAAAATGGAATATTTTTATTTGAGATTGCTTTCTAGAAAGAAAATAATGTTGCAGAGAGGAAATTAAGTTTAAAAGAAAATAAAGGAATTTTTCTGTTATAGTTTGTTTTGTTTTGTTTTGTTTTTTATGTCCTCATAACATTACTTTTTACCATTTCATTTAATAGAAAATATCATTTTGGAAGAACCAAAAAGAACTGACTGTGTAAAGCAGAAATATTCAGTTCTTGCCCAGGGCTGCTTATGACGTCAGTCTCTTAATAAATTGTGATAAAAACAATGTTTCATATTCATAGACCTGATATGGTCTGAATTTATGAAAATAAGTAAAATAGAAGGGTACAAATGATAGTTGTCATCATTTTGCATATATGGGTACCCAGGAGGAATATAGAGACACTGACAGAGCAGTCAGGGATCAGGGTTAGGAGTCCATGTCATAGTTCATTCTGGCAAAGGACATGGAAAAATGTGGGAGTGCTGCTGAATGGAGATGGGGACCCTGTGACAGATGACACAGAAAAAGCTGGAGGGAAAAGAAAAGCAAAACCACCTTTGCCTTGGTCTTTACTGGCAAGATTTGCCTTCAGCAGTCACAGGTCTCAGAGACCAGATGTAAAATCTAGAGGAAGGAAGACTCACTGTCAGTAGAGGAGGACCGGGGTAGGAAATATTTAAACAAACAAGACATACAGATGTCTATGACACCTGATAAAGTATAGTATGAATACTGAGGGAGCTGACTGATGTGTCTGTGAAGTCACTTTCAACTATCTTTGAAAGGTCACAGCCATTGAAAGAAATCCCTGAGGAGTGGGAAAGAGCAAATGACACTCTCATCTTCCAGAAAGGGCCAGAATGAGGATCCAGGGAAGTAGAGATTGGCCAGTCTGTCCTGGATCCCTGCAAAGATGATAGAACAAATCATCCTGGAAATCACTCCCAAATATATGAAGGACAAGAACATGATTAGGTTTATGAAGGACAAACCATCCTCCTCAACCTGATAGTCTTCTGCAATGAAGTGCTGAGATCAGTGCACAAGGCAGGAGCAAGGGATATTATCTTAACTTTGAAAAAGCTTTTGATGCTGTCTGCTGTAACCACCATAGACAAGTAGATAAAGTATAGTCTATATAGGTGAAAGTTAGTTGATCTGTCAGCTTCAGAGCATTATGACTGGGGGCACAAAATCTATGTAAGATAGCTGTGCTGCCATTCAGAAGGACTTTGACACACTGGACAAATGGACCAATAGGAACCTCATGGAGTTCAACTAAAGGAAATGCCAAATCCTGCACATGTGAAGGAATAACTCCATGCACCAGTTCAGATTGAGGAATGAATACTTGGAAAGCTGCTTTGTAGGAAAAAGATGTGGTGGTCCTGGTGACCACCAGACCTAGTCAAACACAACCTAGCAATGTGCCATGCAGCAAAGGTGGCCAACAGCATCTCAGGCTGCATTAGGTAAAGCATTGCCAGAAGGTCAAGGTTGTTGATCCTTCCACAGACACTCAGCAGTAGAGAGACAGGCCTGGGGTATTGTGTCCAGTTCCAGGCACCCCAGTGCACATGAGAGGTGGATGTACAGAAGACTTAGTAGTATTGACTTAATGGTTGGACTTGATGATCTTAAAGATCTCTTCCAACCTAAAGAATTCTATGATCTATGATTCTAATCTAATGCTGAAATAGTTTAGTCAGAAAGGTTGTGGATTCTCCATGCTTGGACATACACAAAATATGACTGGACATAATCCTGGGCAATGTGTGTTTTTATTAGTTTTCCATGTATTGTAAGTCACAGAGAAAATGTTAAAATCGTTTACAGGAACTATCCACAATGGATAAGGCAGATTAACCATCAGTCCTCCAGGAATAAAGATCATCAACATGGGTATTGTGAGGATGACTGAAAAATGACTGATGCTGCATGTTTTGATACTGGTTCTAACAGAGATGATACAAAAGCATGGAATTTTATAGGCACAAAATTGGGCTGAAAACAACACATATGTGGGTGCTAAGCAGAGTTCCCTCCTTTTTATCATTCTGCTTGTCTATGTTCTATATAGGTTGCAAGGGAGAAATGTAAACTGAAATAATCACAATAAATTTGCCCTGGGCAAGTAGGCAGCTAAAAGTAAGAAATGCTTCTATGAATTACTTTGGGAAATCTTTGGATATTCTTTATCTCTTGTTCAAATTCTATCACTCTTTTATATATATGTATATATATTGAGCATGCTCTTACCTCATGAGTAACCCTATGTGAATCTGTGAAAGGGTTTTTTGAGGAGTTGAAGTCTATTGGATATTGGATGGATATTAGTAGTCTACTTAATCACTAAAATTAAATGTTCTTTTGAGGAGGTACCTATAACTTTCCACGGATAGTGAAAAAAAGTCCAGACATGTAATCTGAGCACAGAGAAGACCATTTGCATTAACCAATGGACGTTGTGAACATCCCCTGCTCAAATGAAGCTTTGAAAAAAAGGTGCTACTGCAAACCAGATGGATTTCATACATATATATATATATATATATATATGGATTTCCTCATATCAAGTAGAAAGAAGGTGGGAGAAAGGAAGAGGTGTGACTTGGAGATAATTACATTCATCCCCTTTTCATTGGCTGGAAAGACATGTAGGAAACAAAGAGAATTGCCTTGGAAAACTTCAAAATAGAGATTGTTCTGGACCAATTGATGTTTTCAGAACTTGTTAGATGGATAAAAGGATTCAAATGAGCTCTCAAAAAATATTTTGTAACTAATGATTATGGAGCAAAGAATGTTTTTGATCTCTAATAACTGGCACTGGTAAAGACTCAAGATTTCATCATCAATCTAAGACCTTGGCCAGTAAACAAACAAAATTTTTGTTGCAGTACATGAGAAACATGCTACGAGAAGAGGAAGAATAAAGGAAGAAAGGAAGAGGAGTTTATATACGGCTTCCTTAAATAAAGATTGAAAATGTCTATAGAAATAGCCTTGCAAATTCAGAAGGGAAAGATCTGTCTTTTACTGTGAAGAAAAAGACTATTTTGATTACCTCCAGGCAATGAATGAATGATACCCTTTTAGCACAGCCTACTTGGGTAAACTTGACCTTAAGAGCCTAGCTAAGACAGATTTTGCATAGTCATTGGAAGGGAGCACAAGTTACATATTATAATTTGGAAATACCATGACATCTAATATCTATACAGAACCTGAAATTTCCAGGGAGGATATGTAGAGATTCCAGCAAAAATAAATTTTCCAAGGGTGAGTTGCCTTGAAGATTTTCTCAACAAAGAAATAAATGGTTGGAATCTATGTTCTTAGAGGTCTTTTCCAGCCAAAGTAATTCTATGATCCTATGAAATTTTAGCAGGTTCTTGACTAATGCTGATGTTTCTGTTTTGTTCAGGTAATTGCATTGTCAACCAAATTCTTTTACAAAGTCCCAGGACATCATTTAGTGAAAACTGTTATAAATATAGGGAGCACTCTTCTTTTATCATTATTGCACCAATAAATTTTGCTGCTGTTTGTGTTACATATTCTACTCATAACACTTGCAGTACTAAGACTACAAAGAATTTTATTGCAATACCACATTTTTTTTTACTGTCAGTGTTTTGACTCCATTCCCATCAGGGGGTACTTTAGAACAACACCAGGACCAACAAGACACTTGCTTACTGTAAAAAGAAATAAATCACTCCGTGTCGTGAGTAAGAAAATGTCTGAAACCTTAAATTCATGATCTATTTTTGAAAATCTCAGTTGAAACTTTTGCAAAAACTGCAACATATTTCTTATTTATGGGTCATTAAGTTATTGCAAGCTGCTTGTGGGACATTTGTTTACATAGTATTGAGAGACAAGGTGCTGCTTGCTAGAATTGGTAAATATTACCAAGTATCTATGAACATGCGTTTTGAATACAAATCAGAAAATTTCCATTACATATGCAATCTCCTTTTTTCATTTCCCATTATATACTCAGCAATATTATTGAAGAAACAGAGTTTTATAAAAGCTCATACAAATGCTCATTTCCTCGGTCTACGATCCGACACAAGGAAATACTGATAAGGTTATCTGCTTCTTTTATTGGACTTATTAATTTTACTGAATATATTCAAAGACATGGTGTATCCTTCAGAGTAGACAATGCAAAACTCAACATTAGAGAAGGAAGGAAAACATGCTTATTGTGCAGTGCTGTGATAGGTCAGCTTTTGAACTTCAGAACTGCTGGTGTTCACAATTTCTGAGTAGCAATTATTCAGTATCTCTAAAAAATAGCCTAATGTACACTGAAACATCTCAAGTGCCATAATTTCTTGTATATATCTTATAAAGCATTTCAACTGTATAAATGCAAAAGAAATTTTTCTAGCATAATGTCATTAAGACAATAAAACCTAACCCATAATATTTTACTGCTAAAGAAGTCAGAACCTGATTCAGGTTGTTTTTTTCCTAGTCATACAAAATTTTAATTGAAGAAATTTTTCTGTAGTAATGTGTGTTGCCTTATCCTAAAAAGTTATAAATATTTAAAATGTTGCAACATATAAATATGTCCATGCCTAAATGTAATAGTATGAAATTGTTTTTCGACATTTAAAAAAGATATTTTTGGAAGGTTTTGAGAAGAAACAGATACTCTACAGGAATTTCTGTGAAGAAACAAATGCACACAATCAACATATGGGTCAGATGCTTTGAGAACATTATAATGAGCAGGAACAGCTGAAATATTCATCACATACCATTGTCCTATTCTTGTACATGGCCATGTTCTAGATATCTGCCCAAGACCTGGAGATTCATTTGCATGTGGTCATTGAAGGTGCTTAATAGTTCCCAGCCCTCATATGCTGCAGTTTCTGACTGAGCTGCTGGGACATCCATCACTTTCATTGTTCAACAAAATCCACCAAATCCTCACATTCCAATGAAAGAAAACTGCAGTGGGGAAAAAAAAAAAAAAAAAGCAATACCTGCTGAAAGAAACACAAATGTACAGTGAAAAACTCAGAATTTGACTTACTGATACACCAGAACATTGGTCAGCTCTTTTTCTATGGAAACCTCTTGTGCCCAGACATCTACATCTTGGGCTTAACGTCCAGTCAAAGGGAATTCCCTCTCTACTTGTTTTCAGAAACAAGGTAGAGTGGGAAAGACATGTATACATATCAGTTAAATACACATATATATATATATGGATATGTATCTGTGTTGCTTGTCCCAGACCAGATCTTTGCAGATGAACATGACTGTAGATCGGTCTCATTGGAAATACTAAGGGCCAAAAGAGCATAAAGTTTAAATAGTTCTCTTGCCCTTCTCGGTGGTTCATCGTTCCAGGTCAAGTTCAAGATTTACTGATTATGTAGCTTAAGGGAAAGTCACAGAGATGCAACCTAACTTCCCTACTTTTTCAGTAAAGTAGGTTATTTTGTGGTTAGTTGGGATCTCACACCAGTTACCAGACAAAACCAAGACTACTGAACAAAACAACAAACCAAACCTCACATAAAATGAGATTTTCAGTGGCCAGAGTCGTATGTTTACCTTTTTACAAAGTGTTTTAAAGTAACACTTTGACCTGATATTTGTAATATTTTTTTTGCAGATGTCATAACTGAGTCTAATATGGTCTTTGTGTGGCAGGTTGGGTCTCTTTGTTTAGATAAACAGCTTTGGCTACCTGTGCTTACACCAAATGATCCCATTCAGCAGAGCTTTTCTGTCATCCTCTCTGCTCAGTTCTTCTAGCATTTTAGTCTGAGATTTTTCCAGTTTTGTGTTTTGCTTCTGTGATGGGGATCATCCAGTGTAACTGGGACTTCCAAGGAGCTGTGGATTTTTTTGAAGCTAGAAGGTTGGAAAATGTGAAAACAAAAGACCTGCAGGATGCCTCTCCCTATGAACCCTTGAGGAGAGATAGCTGGAAATGATCATCTATTTAAAAAAAGATACAACATTCTTTCGCATGCAAATTACCAAAGATCCAACTCACATAGTTCATATCCCAATAGGAGGAAATACAGCAGAGCTGACAGATGTCATCAGTTGACTTAAATGACTGCATAAAAATTCACAACGTAAGTCTTTTATCTACAAACCCTGCATATTTTAGAAAAAAAAAAAAAAAGTGCCAGTGGTTATAGGCAGCTACTTTGACTGCTAAGCCTTTGTCACCTAAAATTCCATGAATAAACAGTTCTAAATTATGTGCCTTGTTAGACTTACTCAACAATATCAATAGTTGTAATATAAAATGTTAAAGACATAGATTTTTTTTTAAAAAAAATAAAATATAAAAGAACCAAGAAATTACTCTTGTGCATGCATGTTTCTTTATGAACCAACGTGCAACATTTTTATAGGCTGGATGTCTGAAAGGAGGTATGTATAATGATGTTTAATGTGTAGTTGAGAGCAAAATTATTACAGTTTTATATATAGTGAAGCCATATAACAAAAGAGCAGTAGCTAGTGTTTGCCCTTATATGAGATGCAGTCCTATAATAGAGAGCCTTAAAGCTAGGGTTTACTGTACTTTGGGAATTAATCACATAAACTATAAATTGGGTTCAACAGGCTGGCTGGGTAAATAGGCGCAGCTAATGAGGACACTATGAGATCTTATAAGAGCGCTGACTGCCCCAGGACAAAAGTGCCGAGCTGCACCTGATGGAAAACTAGAAGACATCAAAGCATAAAGGATTAGTGCTCTCACAGTGTTGAGAAATGGCCAGGGGGAGATTCACCAACTTATTACCCACATCCAAGCTAATCCTGTTATCTGCAAAATATGACTGTGTTCAGGAACTGCCACCACCTAAACTTGCAGGAGACTAATTCTGTGTTTACATGGACAAAAGTGCAGGGAATTTTCATCTGGGCAGAGAATTTTTAAGGATTTCCTTTGTATCAAATGCATGAAGAAGGGGAAATATAAAATTAGTTCTTTAATGGCTAATCTGTACCCTAGACAGGTATCCTACAGAACAGAATTCCTTCTCTGAGAATACAGCACAAAACTCACGTACAATTTGCTTTCTCTTGTTTAGGTGGAATGTAGTTGTACTTCCCTAAAAGAAAGTCAAAATAGATTGAAAGCAACTTTGAAGATGAGAAGGATTGATAGTTCCCCAATATCTCTGCCCAGGAAATCTTTTGTGCAGTAAATGTCTGCCTGATGTTTTTTTCCAGTGCAATAAAAGAAGGTGAAAAATATCCCAAGGTCCTTGCTGGCACACAACAAAATATAGTTCATTATCCATCATAAGGTATGTAAGGAGGCTCAAAACTTATTGGAAGAGGTTTATATTTTCTATTGCTAAAAATCAAATCTTTTATTTCAATACAAAAGAGCAATCTGGTACATACAGCACCTATGGCAAATAATGGACCTTATTTTCCAATTTTAATAAAACAGAAATACACCAAAACGGTATCGTTTGGAGCAGATAATTCCAAGGAATAGGGAGATAATTTCAGTGAAAGGTGTCCAATTTATATCTAATCTAAACATGCAATATGCTTCTTTCAGTGGCTCATCAGTGCCAAGGATGATTGCCTTCAGGGCAGAGTTCAGGCATGGTTACCCAGGCAAGCCCATGGCTAAGTATTTATATGGCATTAAGGAATACCCCCGGCATACAGAGCTTGCAAGCAAGGATTTATCTAACTATCTAAGGGAAATGATTAATTTTGTAGGTTTTAATTTTTAGGGATGCAAGAATGCCAAAGTGCTTGGTGATGGAAAGCAATCATTGTAAGGACTGTATTGCCCATGGGCTTCCCTTAGCTTTTTTACTGCTCTTGCTGTCATAGTTAAGTTGGGAGGATATTGCAATTAAAACCCTTCCATCAGCAATGAGAAATAAGCACCCTGGTGAGTTGAAGCATCCTGGCTTGTATCAGAAATAGTGTTGCCAGCAGGACTAGGGTTGAGAACATCCCCCTGTATTTGGCACTGATGAGGCTGCACCTCAAATCCTGGGTACAGTTTTGGGCCACTCACTCCAAGAAGGACATGGAGGGGCTGGAGCATGCCTAAAGGAGGTCAATGAAGCTGGTGAAGAGTCTAGAAAACAAGAATTATGAGGAGCAGTTGGAGAAACTGGAGAAAAGGAGGCTAAGGGGAGACCTTGTTACTCTTGATAACTATTTCAAAAGAGGTTGGAGCCAGGTTAGGAATCAGTGATAGGACAAAAAGAAATGGCCTCAAGTTACACCAAGGGAAGTTTAGTTTTGGTACTAGGAAAAACATTCTTCATCAAAAGCCCCGAAACAGGCTGCCCAGGAAAATGGAGAAGTCACTATCCCTGGAGGTATTTAAAAGCTGTGTAGATGTGGTGCTGAGGGACATGGTTTAGTGGTGGACTTGGCAGCGCTAGATTTGAGGTTGGACTCAATGGTCTTAAAGGTCTTTTCCAACCTAAATGATTCTATGATTACCTGATGTTAGGTTGGAACCACAAGAACGAACTAGGAGAAGATTGGTGTGGTGACTCCAGAATACCAGTGGAAACAAATGAATGCTCAACTTTCTTATTGGCCTCTTCCCAGTTCCATCCTTTCTAACCCTGGACTCCTCTTTTCCTTTTCTCCAACCATCACCCAGTCCTGCAGTAAGTAGACTGTCTGACCAATAAAAAACTCGACTGTTCACTAACTTCTAACCCAAATATTAATGGATCCTCTTCTATCTATATACGTGTATCTCTTGACATCAGAGAAATGATCAGGGAACAGACCAAAATACGAAGGAATATTCACTGAATAATTCTGCAGTTTCATTCATACAGCTGATATAAACTGAAGATTCAGATACTGAGATCTCTGAAGGGCCTCTTGATTTTACCAAGGTCTTTCTTTTAGAGAGTAAAGAATATTTAGCAATTTAAAAAAAAAAAAAAAAAAAAAAAAACATAAATGTCCCACTTCTGAGATGTTTTGGGTTAGGTTTTTAAAATAACAATCTATCTTCCTTGATTTTTGATTGAGATAGGTTCTTTTACTTTTTTTTTTAGGTTATTTTTCTTCAATATATGCAAAAAAACCCACTGCAACTGAAGTGTCAATTGTTGGCTACAAGGGCAAATAATGTAAATTTATCAATGTAAAAGTACCTTATTCAATTAAAAATAAATCCATGTGACTTTTCAATTTGCTAAAGAATGTTTTGCAGTTTATTAAACTTCCTAAGAAATTCGAAGATCCATTACAGCCACTTCCCTAGTTACATGTTTCAAACATCAGAGTGCTGTCAATGAAGTAACAGTTTCAACTAAGATACGAGTGGTTAGAAAAACAATCTAGAAAACAGTAAAATTAAGAGGTACCAACTTATAGCCATTAAAAAAATAAACTAATTATACAAAGCACTAATAACTATATAAAGTTCTGCAAGATTATGGTTATGGGCTGAAAAATATTTTTTAGTTTTTAAACCAAAATGAAGAAATGGAAGAAGGCATAGTAATATACATTTAAAATATGAAAAGAAAACAAACAAAATCTGATCCCTGCCTGGAACCTCTAGGTACCTACATCATATTCATAACAATTGCATTCCTTCTAGTTTTAGACCTCTACTAATAAATGGGGAGAGGCAATGAAAACTGATGTTATCCACTGATGATTTTAGTTTTATTACTGATTTGATGTTCACAAACACAATTTTAGATGACAGAACAAAAACCTCAGAAAAGATGTCAACAGATAAAGAAAAACACTACTTTTGAAACTGTGCTTTATATGAATGCTATATTTAACCTGAGATTAGGGAGTGTTAAAGGAAGAGAAAGGTTTTATTAAACATTTTTCTGATTTCAAAAGCCTGGCATGTTTGCCTAAAATTTCAGGTTGTGTCTGTTAATTTCTTCTGACCTCTTGCTAGACTTTTCTCTCCTGCCCCACACATTCATGGGCAATAATCCTGATATACTTTTCCCTTTGATTTTTCAAAAGTATAGATCACCTCTTGACAAATCAAATTGTGATAAGAATTCAAAAATTTTCATCTCAAGCCCTAACTACTGCTGAAAATCTTGACTAATGACATATGGAGTCAAAAGATTGGCCAGGGTTCACCCAAAATGCATGAGTAAAGG
>NW_008610322.1:19586-45438 GCF_000691845.1 Merops nubicus | reverse complement strand
CTGCAGGCGTCGGAGTAGGAGTAGTTTGGTTGTTGTTTAATAGGCATTTCTTTAATTGACTGTAGATGTTGCTGTTCCCCACACAGGGGACTGGGCTGTACAGCAGCAGAGCTCAGTGAAGATACACAGATGTAAAGGCCTTCTTCAGAGGCTTCACACCAGCTGTAAAGTCTTACACCAGAGTCATACAGACTATCTGTAAAGAGGATAAAGCCCTGTGAATACAGGAAGCTCTGGAAGCTGTGTTCTACTGATGAAGTTTTTGTAAACAGGAATCCTTTGGGTTTTGTTTTTTTTTTTAATTCTTGCTGCTCCTGTAGCATTACAGATGTCTTCTGGGACTCCTTTTCACTTTATAAGCAAAGCCTGAATTGCTTATTAGTTGTGTGCTTGCCAGGGTGTGGAGTAAAGCAGTAAGCACCTTCACCAAGGATAAATTCTAGTGAGAATTTCATTAGCAGTCCTGACCGTGCTGACAATCCAGAGCCTTGCCCAAGCATGTCTCTCCTGTATTGTGGCTGTCAATGACTTTTTGCCAAGGCTTGTAGTGACAGAACAAGTGGCAGTGGTTTTAAACTGAAAGAGGGTGGATTTAGGCTGGATGTGAGGAAGAAACTTTTTACAATGAGAGTGGTGAGACACTGGAGCAAGTTGCCTGGAGGAGTTGTGGGTGCCTCATCATAGGGAGTCTTGTGAGTTGTGTTGGACAGGGCTTTGAACAACCTGATCTAGTGAAACATGTCCTTGCCCTCAACAGAGGGTTGGACTTGATAATCTTTTAGAGGTGCCTTCCAACCAAAACCATTCTGTGAATGAGTTTTCTTTGTGCTAGCTTGCTCAAAAATTTTCTTGTTCTTGCTTAGCACCTATTACTATGGTTCTGCTTCTCTCTGAATAAATAAAACACAAATTGCTAAGCTTATTTTGTATTTTTTTTTTTTTCAGTAGAGAAAATCATGGAAGGAAGAACATCTTCAAGTCACAGTGGTGTAAGTGTTCCTACAATTTGCAACAATACACTTAGAAGCTGTGGGCATCCTAGGGTGTTCTGGTGGATTTGCCCAACCAAATTACTTCTCCAGTGGTCCAGCTTTTGCTTTGGTGGAGCTCTCTTTCCTGAGAAGCAGTATATTCCAGTAGCAGTCAATAGTGAAGTCTTCTGTTCAACATGTATTAATGCATGATGGGCTTAGTGTTTGATTGCACATAAACAGCATGTTTTCAAGGGTATTTTAAGGCCTAAGCTAACATCTGAAATACTGAGTAGTGCCCAAGTAAGTAGAGCAGCTGTGTAACTGCAAAATATTTAGTTATCTACAGGGATCTGTTCAGAGATTGCTTATGCTAGTGTTTGGTTTTGTTGGTTGTTTTTTGAAATATCCCTATTTGTAGTAGCTTCTAGCAGTGGAAACACTGGTGAAAACAAACTGTAGGCACAGCAACTGGCTTGAGGTAGGGTCAGGACTGTCTAGTGTTTTAGAAATAAGCTGTTTCCAGCACCTTGTTTATGCATTTTCTCTGACCATTGCTCCTACAGGTGGGAACCTTCAGAAAAGTTCTGCTGGTTTAGATGAGGAGGCTGCTAAGTGCATATACACACGTATGTGTTGAGTCAGTCACTTGCTGTTAGGCAAAAGCTGAGGCAACTGCAGACGTTGCACTTGGCGTGGGTACAGACCTCTGTTGGTTACCTCCTGACTCTGTGTTTGTTCCCTAAGTTAATTGTGGGCATTGTAAGCCAACATCTTCTTAATGAGTGCAAGCATTGGGAAGATATTGTATGGTGAGGTGGAAATTTTGCTGGTGAACGTAGCTTGTGCTTTTATCCCTTTCTGCCTGTCCATCTGTCTCTTTCTGTATTCTGAGTCTGATCTTACCTGTTTTTATTGCTGTCTGTTACTGCAGAAGTTATCTGAACCTCTGGAACTTGAAATGCATGTTAAAATGTTAGATAAATGTGTGGAAGCTTGTAACAGAAACTGCTAGTCAGGCAGCAAGTGGAGTTCTGAAGTAAGAAATCTGTACCTGGCTGTTAGGGTGCAGATCAGAGGAATGCATTCTGATTGACAAAACATGTTTATAGGCCACTTCTCATAAAAGAAAAAAAATCAAACTATCTAATAGCAGGTGTTCTTCAAGAAGAAACTGCAGAAGTTATCTGAACCTCTGGAACTTTAAATGCATGTTAAAATGTTAGATAAATGTGTGGAAGCTTGTAACAGAAACTGCTAGTCAGGCAGCAAGTGGAGTTCTGAAGTAAGAAATCTGTACCTGGCTGTTAAGGTGCAGATCAGAGGAATGCATTCTGATTGACAAAACATGTTTATAGGCCACTTCTCATAAGAGAAAAAAATCAAACTATCTAATAGGTGTTCTTGAAGAAGAAATTGTCTGTTTCAATCCTTAAATGTTGATGAGAAGGAAGGAGCTTGTATTGGAAGTGTTGCATGCATGTAACACTTACATCCTTTATAATTTGAGGGATCTGTTATTAAAGGCATATTTGTTGCAGCATTTGACCAGCAAAAGCAGTTTGAAGTCCTGTGTAGAATTGCAGGTCTAGTTACTAAGAAAAGAAGTGAAAATACTTTACTTTTTAGAATTGTAGAGAAGGAATAAGAGCACTTGCAAATCAAACTGAAGAACTAAAGGATTATCTCATTCCAGTGCAGTATGCTTCAGTTATGGTCTGGCTGAAGGACTACCTACAGAGTTAATGAATGCAGTTTCTGTGTTAATTAAGTTATTAGCAGCATTGTTCTAGAGTCCTTACTTGTAATTTTGTGTTACAAGGTAGAGCATGTGGTGGCTTGCAAATTAAGTTCATAATACACTTGACAGTAGCTGCCTGAATGAACTAGTAGGAATTTGAGCATTTTTATCTTTAATTTTTATGAATGAACATTATTTCCTACATTTTTTTTTTTGAATTGGCAAATCTCTGTTAATTGCTAACTCTCTTATCTTTTAATAATTACTTCTGAAACACTGGCTTTATTTTTGTGAAGGCTGGCAGTGTCAATAGCTGATACTATTTTGAGTACATCTTAGTGTATTGATGCTAAATTATCATACCAAAATATTTGTGCTCTTCTAAGATATGATTGTTCTTCATCCTGAATTTATTTTTTTTCTGAGAGAGTGCAAACCTAGTGTGACATTTGCCATGATATGAAGCTATTCTGTTTTCTCTTTATCATTCTCTAAGCTGATATGATTAAACTAGAGTGTAAACAAATAAGAGGGAACTAAGGAAGCTAAGTGCCAGTTAATTGGTTCTTACTATTTGAAGCTGCTGTAAGTTAATGAAACAGGAAAAGCTTTTTCAGACAGTTCATGTAGTAAAACTAGTTCCTCATATGGTATGACACATGATTTGGGATCCTGCATCAGTGAGCTGCATTTAAATTGAAGTCACAGTTCACTGCTGGCCTTGCAACTTTATTTTGCCTGCCAGTTAAGAAAACTCAGTGTGTGGCAGTACATTACATAGAAAACTATGTACATGGCAGAGTGCAGCTCAGCACCTTTGGATAATTTAGTTTTATCATGTGTGTCACATCATCTGTTTTCAGTTTCGTATACCAAAGAAGAAAACAGACACCAGCTCAGAGGATATCCAAGTTCAGTTCCCTTTGGCAAGGCTCCCAGGCTCCCACCATTGGGACTACCCTTTAAAAGAGGTAAAGAGAAGTTCTTTGGAGTGTGAAGTGCATAGGAGGATGTTGTATGAGTTTATGGCTCTGTTCTAGAGGCAGGGTTGTTTTCTATACTGGATTGTCTTGGAAAGAGAGGAGTGAGTAGGTCTGAAATCTGTCTGCAAACATACAGGTACAAAAAAGGAAGTCTTACTGCCTTATTGCCACCCTAAATCATTAAGAACCAGATTTGGTCTTCAGCTGTAGTTTGAAATTATCGTGATAATCATGAATTTAAGGCAAATACCATTTTTTTAGTTGTCTTCTGATTCCTGAGCTTTTAGGTTCTATTCAGATGAAGCACTGGGGTTAAACTGAATGAGAGTTGGCATATGGATGATGCCCACAACCAGGACCTTCCTGATTGGTTTTCACCCAGGGTCTGGACAGACTTGGGTGGGAACTGATGAGGAGATCACCACCAGGTCCCCCCAACTTCCACATTAACTTGGAGGCAGGGCAAGAAGCTACCACTATAAGAACTGACTGCTGGGGGTGCAGTTGGGTGATCTGCCCACACGGTGCCTGTGCTGTGTTGGGTTCTGGCTACTGAAAGGGCTCCTCAACTCTTCACAGCAAGTGGAGCTCCCAGGATGGCAGGGCAAGATGACTGGGCTGATCATCTGGGGTCCTTCCATCTCCTCCGATGGCATGGTCCTGGAGTCAGCGCACTCCCTTCTGCACACCCTGTGCTGGGAGTGGATTGACTTAGTCCTCCCTCTGGTGGTCTGGCATGCTGGGTCACTGGTGGGTGGTTTAAGAGCAGAGGGAGGACTCTGGCTGCTGGTTTGCCTGTTGCTGATAACATCCTTCTTGGTCAGGCAGGTGGTCAGCAGAAGATCAGGTCACTTGCCAGACTTTTTGTTATGATATGGGATAAATCTTTACATGGAGTTTCCAATTAGTCTTTATTTATATCCAAGAGTTTAAACTTTTAAAGAACATATTAAGTATTATCTGATTTCTGACAGAATTTTAGGTGCTAATACAGAAATAACTGGTTTCAGTATTAAGACTGAAAGACTGTGAGAGTACTTGCATGACATTTACCAGAAATCATCTTGATCATCTCAGTCACATATAGAAGAAAATATTTTCTTCTATAAATCTGCTCCAAATTCAGTAAGTTTTTTTTTTTTTTTTCTAAATGTCATGTTTTGGAAGGCTATTTTGCTACTTTTGCCTCCTTCAGCTCAGCATTGTGAGTTTGTTGCTGATTTTAGTGCTTCCAGAATCATGGGGCTGGCCAAACAGGCTCCCCCACAGAGGAATTTATAAAAGCTAGTGAGGGAAGTTTAGGAATTTTTTTGGACTTACAGTAGTGGTGATAACATGTCCCAAGTCTCTTGGCAGACCTAGTCCTTTGAGCATGGTCCAACAGAAGCTCACTGTGTGGTTGTTCTATTCTTGTTAATACTTTAAGTGAGCAGAGCATTTGATTACAGTCAGGTTTTGGAATTGGAAGTGATGTCTTCTGTGGTTACAAGCAGCACTCACTTAGGCAGAGCCAGACAGCACTTGCATGGGATTATTCCTGTCTCTCTGCCACTATAAAAACAGTGATTAGACTGTATGAATTGAAAAATCTTTTTTAAACTTGCTATTTACTTTATATTGTAATTTTCCCACTTCTTATTTTTCCTACCTGTCTATATATTTCAGACTTTTTCATGTGGTAGAGGGCTTCATGTGTTAAACACTGACTAGTCTTTATGTTCTACTTTAAAAGAAAAGGTTGCTCATGTGGTATCATAATTAAAAGGCATATTACTGTTTTCTACATATGAGGGTCTGTCCTAGTTGTATTTAGTGTTGTCAGAGTTTGCTCCATGTTTAAGAAATTTTGTGCAGTTTTCAGTGATTTGGGCATATAGGTTTCTAATATGCTTGAAGACCAGTGCTATGAGGTGAACTAAATGATGTTTGAAGACAGGAGGAGGGGAGAGCACCTTTAAGGTAACTTGCTGCCAGCTGCTTTAATAATGTGACTATTTTCCATTAGAGTTGGCCTGTATGGTAGGATTCATTTGGGATGTACCTTTCAGGCTTTAATAAATGATGTAAAATATTCATTTTATCTGAATTTTCAGATGTCTTTTCACTCTGCTCTTAAAGAGAAGTGAAGTTTGAGTTCAGCCTGAAAATTTTGTGCAGTTTTCAGTGATTTGGGCATATAGGTTTCTAATATGCTTGAAGACCAGTGCTATGAGGTGAACTAAATGATGTTTGAAGACAGGAGGAGGGGAGAGCACCTTTAAGGTAACTTGCTGCCAGCTGCTTTAATAATGTGACTGTTTTCCATTAGAGTTGGCCTGTATGGTAGGATTGATTTGGGATGTACCTTTCAGGCTGTAATAAATGATGTAAAATACTCATTTTACCTGAATTTTTCAGATGTCTTTTCACCCCACGCTTAAACAGCAGTGAAGTTTGAGGTCAGCCTGACTGGCAAAACTTTCAAACATCTGTTTGGTTTATTATCTTCTACATTTTAAAGTGAGGAGAGATTAGGAGGAGGTAATGGTAGAAGGAGATGCAGTTACTTCTGCAGTTCCAGGAACCTGTGTTTTGATGGGTCTTCACTTATTTAATTTGACAGTGTAACTGCATTCTGGTAAGGGAAGAGAATTTGAAAAACATGAGGTATTGCTGTTGTGGGTTTTGCCACCCAAGTACCAAATCTTCAAATTCCATTTCCTTTTCAGAATTCTAGATCTTTGAGTGGAATATACTTTGGTTAAATTTATGTAATTAGAGGTTACCTTATCTATTTCTGATTAGGTAAAACAGGCCTAATATTTAAATCTGTGTGAGATTATTTCCCTGTTTAAAGGGGGACTGAAGAGTCCTGTATTTTCAGATTTCTTTAGGAGAAAGTTCCATTCAAGGTCAGGAGGTGTATGGTGCTTTCAATCAAGCAAATTCATTCTTTGCAAAAGTATTTTATGTACTTGTTATGACTCTGCCTTATATGATCTGTTGCATTATTTCAATGTCTGACATTATTCTCTTTTTACAGTGTGATACCCATTACAATACATATGTCTGTTGGAACTTGTCAATTTTGTTTTATTTCAGTGGAAATTAAGTGCAAACAACAGAAAGCCTTCCACAAAAGGAAAAAGGCAGGAGGACTGTGACAGACCCAGCTCCAATGATGAAGACTCAGTTGGGTAAGAAGTCATCTCAAAATTAGTTCTTCTCTGTTAGTATATTCAGACTTTAATAAGCTTTCTGGAAGATGGGTGTTTGTGGTTTCTAGCTAATGATTTGTTTTGTGGAGATGGTTTCAAGCTGTTAGGTAGCCCACTTGGGAATCATGTTTCAGTGATTTAATGGCAGCTGTAACTTTTTCTTTGCTTTAACACAAGAGAAGACTGACATCAGAACAGGAATGCAATGCTTGCTAGAGGAATTACTGCTTGATGACCTGCTTGGAATCCTGAAAGCTGTTTGTTACTCTCTAAGTGTAAATTATCATTCTAGCCCCTAGGTATTTCAGATGTTTAAGAAGTTTCCAAGATTATCTTTTTGCTTGTCATTTTTTTGCTTGGCAGTCTGCAGTCCTTAACCTGGTTTTATCAGCTCTTCAGAACAAGAAAAGGAAAAACCCAAGCAATACAGTCATTAGTAGGGGAAGGCAGTAAAAAACCAGAGGTTTCACCTCTGTTACAGTCAAGACACTTAAGTAGGTAAATAAGATTGCTGATGTGCCACTTCTTTATGCTCTGTTGCCAAGAGCAAATATCTTGATTCTCTGAGATTATGGCAGATTGTTTAAAATAATTTTCTGTGAAGCTGTCAGCTAGATTATTTATTCAAGAAAATTTTGAAGCTCCAAGTGCCATAGTTGACAAATGGAGATGAAAATGCAGAATTAAGTTCATTAGCAGCAGCTAGGAAGCATGGTGACTTCATGATTAAGTTTAATTATAGTTACCTTCATGAAGCAATTCTTATTCCAGAAATATTCAAATCTAAACAAATGTGGGGCAGAGAATGCCTGCTCTCATTACCTCAAAATGCTTCTCTCAGTAACATTAATTACTGAGGGGGGAGGGGCTTAAGGGTTGACCGAGCAGAACTTAAAAAGTATGTGAAGTGCAGTTTCCTGAGTTTTAATTACTCTGTGAAATGTTTATCTGGTATCAGTCTCTGAAGGTCTTTAAGTAAACTTCAAACTGACTTTCAATGTTGAGAATCTTTAACAGATCCCAAGGTAGCTTTTTTTTTTTTTAACACATGTAATTTTGATACATGACAGACTTTCAAGTAACAGTTTTGGGTGTTCCATTTTCATCAGAATTCTTACTAGTTTATTAGTGAGAAATAATATGTTTGATTATCTGGTATCAGTCTCTGAAGGTCTTTAAGTAAACTTCAAACTGACTTTCAATGTTGAGAATCTTTAACAGATCCCAAGGTAGCTTTTTTTTTTTTTAACACATGTAATTTTGATACATGACAGACTTTCAAGTAACAGTTTTGGGTGTTCCAGCATTTTCACCAGAATCCTTACTAGTATATTAGAAATAATTAGGCTGTAAATAGAGTAAATGTTCAGATATTAAACTATGCATTTTTCATTTTCTCAAAACCACACGTCTCTTTAGAGACTAGCTGGAGGTTCTGTGTAAAATAAAATTCATCTACTGCCTGCAGGAAAGCTTTTTCTAAGCATTCCACTTGAGTACCAAGTGTTTCTCAGTATTGAGCTTGTTGCATGTTAAGTTTTAGAGCACACAAGTTCTTAATAGGTGATGTTATCTCTTGAGGTTTTAAAACCAGTCTTTATTGATAGGAGCTAATCTCAAATATATAGGGAGGCATGTTTCATCTGAAGTGTTGCTTGAGCACTGTTATTGCCACTTTAATTTTAGTCAGAAGGGACAAAGTGGATGTATTGGCACAAACCCACCTTCACTTGTGTCTTAAACTGAAGTTCTGGATCACAAAATTTGGTAGTCAGTTCCTTCTGTCAGCCCTGCCACTATGTGAGACCATGGAGACTGGAAGCAGCAAGCACAGCTGCTCTCCCCTGAACACATCTGCTTGTGGACATGTGAAAGGTCCTTGTCAGGTGATTTATTTGTGATCACAGGCAGGTCACTGGTCCTTCTCACATGCTGGGGGTCTCCTGTATATTCCCATGGCTGTCACAAAACAGAATAAGACTTAGGAAATATGAGCAGTTCAATTTATTAGTGTCATTGCAGAAAGTTAGATATGGTATTCGTGTGATTGATCAATTAATGTTTTGTATCACACTTATGAAACTTTTTTTATTGTCAGGGAAGCAGATAACACTATTTCAAGGGTAGCTATTGCCACCTACAGACATCTACTTATTTCACCTGTACTACTCCTGCATTCTCTCAAGCAGGAAATAGAGGGAAATGAGAAGGAAACAAACCAAAAAGAAACAAAGTAGAGCACTGAAATTCAAGCTTCTCATCCTGGTCTGCCAGGCTTTATTTAGGAGGAGTACTTAAATAAGATGTATGTGATTCAGCTTGGTATTTTAAATGTTAATGGCAATGTGTCACAGCTGAATCAGGTACTGACCCCATAGCAGTCAGGGTTCTGTGGCAATCTTTTGCATACTGGTTCCTCTTGCCCTGACAAGTGCGCTTTGGCAGTAATACCTTCCTGGTCCAGAAAAGCAAGGAGGTTAGTGTGACTTCTCACCAGCTAATGGAAGGTCAGGGCCTTGAGCCTGGAAATAGCAGGAGGATGCCAGAGGGAGGATTTCTGCTCAGCAGTCAGTGAAGGTGGCAGTGAGCTTCACATTAAAGGTAGTATATCTTGTTACTCCACTGGGCTCTGGAAGGCCAAGGACCTCCTGAGCTGTGCACATGCTGCAGAAACTCAGATAGCTGAATACACATCAAGTCTTTTGGTAGCTTTATTCTGTAAAGCCAGGACAGATACTCAGCTTTTATGAGACCTGATGTGGTGACCCTTGTGTGGTATGTGGCATCCCTCTGTCAAGATATCTACTTCCCAAAACTTGAAGTTTCTAGTAGAAGAATGTAGGTGTGAAGATGATGGTGTAGGCAATTTATTCCTTAGAGTCAGTAGCCTTCAAGCCTCCTTTTGACCACTTCCTAAATTTTTGAACAAATTTGAGGCAGTGGTTGCAACACAGATGTGCACACAAATGTGACCATTGGGAAAGGAAGTGCTTCTAACAGTTCTGACTGTTGAGTGAAATAGACATCAGATGTTTTCCCCACAGGCATACTAACAATGAGTAGCTTTTGATCCTGTGCTTTGTAAGGTAGGATAATAAATTTTTTTGCCTGTGAAAAGTGATGTGAGACTTGTCAGGGGCAGCTAAAAGCATATTTTTTTTTTTATCTGTTCCATCCTTACATGTGTAAGTATGTTTCCATTACCTTTGTTTATTTTTCCTGTTTTGTGGAGGTAGGTAATGGGGGGCAGGGTAGGTGCTTCCTGTAGAAACAAAAATAATTGCCTTTGGTTTTCCATCACCAAGATGCCTCCAGTCTTGTTGTGCAGGTTGCTTGCTGGGTGGACTTGCTTTTAATGTATACTTTGCTTGCTTTTTCTTCTGCTTGAAACTGTTCTTTCTTTTGAAATTTCTTTTGCATGACTTGCTTGCTTTACTCTGTGGACAATTTAACACACAACTTAGGGTTCTGTGTACCAACCATCATTTACAGATGTACAGGCTGGCTTTAGGTATAGATGTTTTTCCTGAATCTATTTTATGCCCAGTGTTAATGACATGATTTTTTGAGAAATGCTGCCAGATGCCATTCCTCCTCCAGAAAGGGGAAGCCCCAGAAAGCTCTGATCCTACTGTACAGCTCTGAAGATCAGGTCATAATCAGTTGTCCTATCAATGTATTTATTCAGAAGTTGTTGCCACATAAGAAGTGATACCTTAACCTGGCTGACACTATCAGGAATAGCCAAATGTTTTCTTCCTTGTTTATTGAAGGTTCATCTCTTTTGCACAGATTGCAATGAAAACTGAAATAATTTAGATCTGGGAAATAGACTTTTAGGCTCAGCGTGTTTCTAGTCAGGACAACTGAAGTGTTCCATAGAGAATGACACATTTGTGTTGTCTCTTGATGCTGTACAGTAATGATTTTAAAGCATTTTTACATTTTCTTTTTAAGGAGAAACAATTTCTGATTCACATCTTCATATTGCTGGGGCCCACTTTTGCAACTGCTTTGTGTTTGTAGGAGAAATGCCATTTAGATGCTTAAAGGTTTGATTTGTAATTTCAAACCTTCTTCAAAAAGTCCTGTTAGAAGAAGACAGGAATTATCTGGATTAGTCTGAAATGTACATATTCTTTATTTCCTTACATTTTACTTATGTATTTGTTATTTCTAATATACCTTAATTAGACAAACAACAAATGATGTATAAATCTGGTCACTGTAAACTCTTCTGACATATTAAACTGTGGTTAATGTATCAACACTAAACATTTGAGAAGCCCAGAAAAAATCTAGAACATCTGACTTAGTGAGCATTTGATAGAAATAGGTCCTAGAAAATAGGTCCCTTCTTTCTAAGCTCCACCAAGAACACTTTGCAGGCCTGGTGTGTGCTCACTAAGCTGCTGCAGTTGGACTCCACCATGTAAGACATCAATGTTACTAAAGGTTCCCTTATGCCCTGTATTTACTTCCTAAGCTTTTCAGCATTTGTTAAATGAAACTCCAGTCTCTGTAAGCTTGGAGTGGAGAACAAATTTTATTTAGGTCTACAGTATTCAAAGCATGTCCTCAGACTCTGTAGTAAGTTCTTAAACCCAACAGCTCTTTCCATTAGTAGTCCCAGGATACACAAGTCTAGATAAAAGGACAAATGTATACCTGCCTTTTCCTCACTCTGTCTCAAACAGCCTGGAGCACTTCTGTGGTTTTGGTCTTCTGATGAGACTGTCTTTATACATGTAACTTCTTGTTGCCTTCATGCAGTCAACCTCTTAATTCAGAACCCCTGGATTGTTTTTCCAGTGGCTGAGTAGGACCAGTCCCTTACACAGCACTTTCTCCTCTGTCCAGATTGTTCCCATCACAGTGCCTTAACTTAGGGTTTGTTTTTGTAATCCTTCAGGGTTTTGGTGGGTGTTGGTTTGTTTGTTTTGAGACCAAGCTTTAGATCTTTACCACTGAGTTTTTCTTTGGAAAACTTCAAAGAGAAGCCTGAAGAGTAGAAGAAACTGCCTTCACTTCAGCTTACCTTACTTAGCATTGAATGGGAGCCATTTAGATTTATTGTCCAGACAGTGTTCTCTAAGGTGTGGTGTGTGCAAGACCATCCACTGGGGTGCAGGAAGGAAATATTTTTTGGTAAAATTAATAAATAAAATATTTCTTTATTGCGTCCTTTTTAAAATGTCTGTGTTTTGTAATGTACATAATATCAGTACTTTAGTACATCTGTATAAATCATAATTAAACATATTAAAGGTACATGCTCAAAACATTTCTACTGATGGAGGTGCATGATCAAAAAAAACGCCAATACACATTGTGGCATTCAGTAACAGAGACCTCATGAGATTGACCAGGGTTCATAGTGTATCTGCAGAGTCTCCAAGCTGTGTGTAGGAGGAGCCTTACTGTCTTTTCAAGTTCCATGAGGACTCATGGGGCTTCTTAACATGGTAAATAACCAGGGAAGAGAAATCTCAACATGCAGCAGCTACTAAAGGAGTAAAATACAAGGATTATGTGAAATATCTTCCCCAAGTTCAGCGTGCTTCACTGGCATGGCAGTTCCAGATCTCTTTTTAGGCTCAGGTGTATGTTGTGTGTAGGAGGAGCCTTACTGTCTTTCCAAGTTCCATGAGGACTCATGGGTCTTCTTAACATGGTAAATAACCAAGGAAAAGAAATCTCAACGTGCAGCAGCTAGTAAAGAAGTAAAATACAAGGATTATGTGAAACATCTTCCCCAAGTTCAGCATGATTCACTGGCGTGGCAATTCCAGATCTTTTTAGGCTCAGGTGTATGCTCTTCAGCAGTTTTTATGCCATGCCTATATTTCTTTACCACTAGGTACCACGTAACCATGCAGTTGAGCTCAGTGGGATAACTATAATTTCCTAAACTTATCAGCCTGCTGAGGAATAGCAGCCATTTGCTTAAGAAATGTCACTGTAGCCTGCATGTAACATCTATGTGAGTAATACAAGATTTTCTGTAGCCATAAAAAGGATCTGTGCTCTAAAACTTGAACAATTTCATTTGTTGCAGGAGACATGCAACAGAAAAAGCAGTTCTTGCCTCAGTAATCTTTTAAAAGTAACAAATGAACCTGAACATCAGTATCCTTTTAGGACCAGTACTGGGAAAACAGGTCCAATTCTCATCTGTTCAAAAATAAATGTTGATGAATCATCTATTACTTATAGTGCTTATTAGCTTATAAGGAAACTGTCCAAATTACTGGCCATGCTGCAGAATTAACTCTTCATGAAGTCTTCAGTACTGACATGGAAGAACTGGTGAAGTATAGATAACCTGTTTAAAGAAATTCAATAGGAAGTTTTTAATTATATGTCATTTCTTTAGTAAAATGGAATAGGAATCAGCTGAAGCTTTGAAACAGAGGTTTTACTAGCTTTTTGACTACTTTTTCCCCAGCGAGTTCTTAGCCTAATTTGTGACAATGGGAACCAACAGTATTCATGGTTCTAATAAGGTGCCACAATAAGTGCTTGTTCTGTCCTGCAGATGCTCAAGTATATACTTTCAGAACAGTTTGTAAGGCCAGAGTGACACTCCTTCCAATATTTTGTGACAAAAAGGTCCTCCAAAATTTTCCTGCTCCTACATAGGAAGTTTAGCTCTTCAGAATCACATACAGATGCTAGTCATTGATACTAGAAGAAGAAACCTTGAAAGGCTGTCCTGATCCAGAGATGTATTTGTGTGTTTGGGATTCCTCTTCTCCAAAGGGAACCATTTTGTAAGTTGTCAGGGAAATGAACTTAATTCTACTGAAGATAGAAGGTGGTAAACTTGTAGAAAAGCTTTGTTGAATTCAAGTGACTTAAGAAGTTCTCAGCACCCTATTATTCACTTATTATTATATATATGGCAGGCAACCCAAAGTTATCTTGACGAATGTCCTGATGATGAAAATAGGAAGAAAATACACACAGATGCAACCTAAAACTCATGCTAATTTTTCTGCTGCTGGCAAGCTGCATTCAGACCAAGCACCCTCCTCATCTGCTGCCAGCCTAAAGATACGGCAGATTTTAAACCCTACTCTCCAAAGCCTTTTTCTGTCTAAAAGGTATGTTGTCTTCACCTTGTGTAACTAAACACAATATTTTTTCCTTGCAGTTTTTTCATGAGAAACTATTTGTTGTACCACAGCTGTCTCGTTCATGAACTATGTCCTCATTCTCATGTCATCTGACTTGATTGAATTCCCTTGTACCTGGTTTCTGCTGATAATCATAGAGAGATATGGTGCCAGACATGCTGTAGTGGGTTTTCTGATCAGATGACTTCTGATGGTCCTGTTCTGATTAGACCAATTAACTCTGATTCAGCCATTGGTCTCTCAGAATGTTTGGGTTATTTTTTACTGTGAAGAGAGTGCACTTGCACTAAACTGCTCTTTTCTCAGAGAAGGTACCAAGGAGTATTTTCACTGTTACTGTTTCAGACTACTCATGAAAATGGGAGAACTGCCATAAAGAGTCAGGAGAAAAGCATATCTAGCACAATATTCTTCCCCTCATCCAGCAGTGACTGGTTGCAGATACCCAGGGAAAAGTATGGCTGGAGAGAATGCTTTTTGCACTGAGTTTTCTCTCTGAGTTTCTGATTCTAAACAATTTAGGGACATCCTTTACTGGAGGTTACACCCAGACTACAGTGTTCTTCTGTATGAGACTTCTCTCAGCCTTATGCTCACTGCTTATCACCCACGTGCCTCTGCAGCACCTTGTCTGTAAGGCAGTCTCTTGATTAAAAAGCAAATTTACATCTCATTATGCAGTCAATACCCAAAAGGCAACATTGTTCCTAACAGGTTCAAAAAAACCCATGACATTGCATACTAATCCAAAATAAATTGCAGTAGAAGGGGTAGAATTTAAATCCCATTTTGAGAAACTCAGGGGGTAAATCAAGGGCTATACAACAAGCTGACTGCAGTGGCATCATAGGAAATAAGTTGTGCTGCTCTTACACTTGTGTGCTCAAGGGGACAGTTGCATCTTTGTGTTTCTCATTAGCTTATTTTTGATGCTTGTCTCTTCTAACACTTGCAGATGTTTTTCTGAGCTATTGCTATTCTCTAGAATGCCACCTGGAAGTTGAGGAGGGGAAAAAAAATCTAATGCTGCCTTTGTTTATTTGCTGCTTTTCTACCTGCTGAATTAGTGCTTGAAAAAAAAATCAGCTTGTTTTACTGGAGGCTTCTTGATCACAGGAAAACCAAGATTGTTTGCTCCATAGTTCTGAGAAATGTGTACAGATACTGCATGAAAACTATTTAGAGAGAAACATTTACAGTTTTTAAACAGTACTTAGGTGATGTGTTAGAGGCAATGCAGTGTGAATTTTATCTGATTAAAATGAAATTATATGCCTAGCATTTTTTACCCTTGTCTCTTGTTGCTTTCTTGTGTTTATCTGCTTACCTTAGATTTTTTAAGTTCCTTAGTGGGATTCTGTTTGTCTCTGAGAGACTGAAAGTAATGAGATTTGATGATTATCAAGCCTTTAAGATACATGAATTTAACAAGAAGCTTTTCCTCTAGATTTCAGTGTAGTATTTATGATTTACTGTTATATATATGGCAGGCAACCCAAAGTTATCTTGACGAATGTCCTGAGGACGAAAATTGGAAGAAAATACATAGACAGCCACGTAATAATTGATGCAAATTTATCTGATGCTGACAAATTACAACTCCCCTCATCATCTGTTGCCAGCCTGCAGACATGTCAAATAATATGCTCTCCTCATGAAAGTTCTTTTCTGTCTGAAAGGTATGTTACTCACTGCTGATTTTGCTAGTCTTCCTTGAAATGACATAATTTCACAATGGGAAAGAAATACCCTGCAACAATTTTTGTTATACTCTTGTCTTGAAGCAGGAGATCAGTTTGCTGAGTGCAAACTAACACACAGCTCCAATGAGCCATTTTAATGTTGCATTTATTCCAGTTTGCTGTACTTGATGTTAATTGATTGCTGCTCTTCTGTAGAAGGAATTTCCATTTGCAGTAGATCAGTGTTACAACTTGTGAAGATGGCCAAGTAATTCAAACACATTTAAGTTGGTTTTGTGTCCAGACCAAAAAATCTTGCTTTCTTGTTTCTATTAACATGTTCTAGCATGATTTTAAGTAACTTCTTTTGCACAATCTCTCCAAATTCTTCTCTGTGATGGTTCAGTTTCTTTTCATGTTAATCCACTAGTGGTCTCAATCTCAACAGAGTGCTGTTGTTTGAGGGCTTTGTATGTATCTTCTCATTGCTTAACATCTACTTTTTTCCTCTTTTCCTCCTGCATTTAGGTTGACTGAGCATCACAATAACTCTTGGCATACAAAAGTAGCAGAAATCAGAAATTAGAATTATGTAAGATGGCAGTTAAATTCAGAGTAAGCTGTTTCCTCTTGTCTTTTATGCTCATATGCTGCCTCTTTGCTCAGCAGCAAACTATCCACAGGAACAAATAGCAAGAAATTTGGAGGATGGAAATAGAAAGAGAAGGGAAGAGAAGAATGATTTGTGAGAGCAGGAGTAATCAACAGCTCCAAAGTTAAAGAAATCTTAAAAATTCTTGAGAAAAGTGAGTCATTTCTCATTCTGCTACATGGGCATCTTGGAGAACCTATATTAGTGAGAATTCCTTTTTCTGTGGGGATCCTTGTTGCTGCTTAAATTGATCTGACCAATCTGCAATTTAAATGAGGGATTTACAACAGTTTGTGATTGTCTCATTTGAGAAGTGTTAGAGTTGTTGCTAATAAATGGTTTTCCAGAACTTTAGGCTGACTTAAAGTGTGGAGAGTTTGTCTGGATTTTTTGGTTTTGGGGTTGTTTTGTTGTGTGGGTTTCTTTTTAGTAAAAATCTTTAAGATCTGTAATGTTTAATATCCTGTTTTTCCATTTGGTATTGTTTTGGAAGATGGGAGGTAGTGGGCTCATAGAGAGGAAAATGTGAACCCTTGTATGTAACTCCTTAAATCTGAGGAAACATCTTGTGTATATTTTTTCAAGCTCGTATCTGGAGGGTGGCTGTTGAGTTGTGTTAAGAATAAGAGTGATTTGAACTAGTTGTTTGGTTTTTTTTGTACTTGGTGTACTCAGCTTGCTTTAGGTTTGGAGTGGTTTGTTGTTTGAAGGATGAATATTCCGTTCCTGTGATCTGATTTTTCTAATTTATCAAGTAAAAGGCTTCTGATTAGCAAGAACCAACTTTAGGAGGATTTTCCATCTATTCCCAGTGATCAGCAAGTTTGTGCAAGTTGTAATAGATATCACACAGGAAATGGAGAATTTAGGAGTCACTTCAACAAAGGTGTGGTTTGGTGCTGGTCACCTCTCCAACAAAGGTCTATGCATAAAATACACTTGCCATGGATTCTTCTGGGGTTTCTTCTTTCAGAAGAGAGCAAAGGCTTTAGGTCACTGCTGACCTATCAGTATAACTAATGAATTTGAGGTAGGTTTTTAAATGTAAAGGAACTTAGGATTTTAAAGGTTGTTTTGTACTTGTTTCTTATGGCTATTAAGAACCAGCTCCAGCTCTGGAGCCTTCAACACAGGAGAAATATGGATATGTTGGAGTGGGTCTAGAGGAGGGCCACAAAAATGATCAGAGGGCTGGAGCACCTCTCCTACAAGGCCAGGCTGGGAGAGCTGGGGTTGTTCAGCCTGGAGAAGAGAAGGCTCTGGGGAGCCCTTATGATGGCCTTCCAGTACCTGAAGTGGGCCTACAGGAAAGCTGGGGCAGGACTGTTTGCAAGGGTGTGTAGTGGTAGGTGATGGGACAATGGTTTTGAACTCGAGCAGGGTAGATTTCGATTAGACATTAGCTCATTACTATGAGAGTGGTGAAACACTGGAACAGGCTGCCCAAAGAGGTCATGGAGGCCCCATCTGTAGAGACATTCAAGGCTGGGCTTGATGGAGCTCTGAGCAACCTGATCTAGTTGGGGTTGTCCCTGTTTACTGCAGGAGTTTGGACTAGATGACCTTTAAAGGTCCCTTCCAGCTCAAAGCATTCTATTATTTTATGAATGCTTCAGTATATACTGCCTTAACTTCTTAGGTTATACATGTGTCTGCCACTTTAAAATGAGTTATCAGTGAAGATTTGAAGTGTGGCTCTTATGCATACAAATATTTAAGTTGAGAGAGAGTGTGGCTTCCAAAATCAGCTTTTGTAGTGAGGTTATTCCAGAACTACAGCTGCCTGATCCATGGAAGACTCTGCCTTGTTCAATACACAGAATGAATAACAGCACTTACTGAACACTTTTTCTGTATATGGTCCAGTTCATGATTCTTTGTGAATGGAAAGATAATCAGTAATTTCTTCAGTGCTTATCTACTATTTATCACCATAGTATCAGAGCACTCTGGAAATTGTCTTTACAGTGTTCCCAAAGAACAATGATACTTTCTGATCTCCAGATATGTCACTGAAGAATAGACATCTGTTCAGAAAGTGTCCAACAGTTTTGGCTGTCCAGTTAGAGATGTCAAGACTGTTTTTTCTCATGGTTGGTGATGTTCTTCATGAGTCTGTGCTCAGCTGGCAGTGATTTCAGTCATTGTGATGCTCTCTTAGCTCTTTGCAAGTTGGAGACTGCAACATTCTGAGGCACATTATAAACCAATGAACACAAAATCCCTTTGGATTAAGCTGAGGTGACAAGAGGAGGAATGGAACAGATTCCCCAGAGCAGCATTCAATTGCTTTAGCTGTGAAATTTTATTTTCTTTTTTGTGTTTTTTTTTTTTTCAACTCTCACAGAAAATGAAGCAGAGGTTGTGAAGGTTAGTTTCTTTTATCTTACAAACCTGAGGAATTTTCAGAAGAGAAGTCTTCTGCACTGAACATAATTAAGTTAATGTGAGGAAAATAACTGCTGTTCTAATGCAGACACTGGAAACCAAAATCCAGTTGTACAGAGTCTTGCCAGCTGTAACTAGCCTCCAGAGAAACTGAGGGTATGTTTACAAGATCAGGCCTCAAATGTGAGGTAGCCATGCTCTTCAGTCTTTCAGTACCTCCTGAATACATTGTCTTATTTATTAAAAAGATTATAAAATTTAAAAACCACACCAGTTTCCTGCACATCCTTCTTTTTAGAGTGAAACTAGAAACTCAACTGAACCTAGTTTCTCTCACTGAAACCCTTTTCTGCTTATTCCTCAAGTTTCTCTCACTGAAACCCTTTTCTGTTTATTCCTCACATCCTGTCCCGTTCACCTCCTTCAGAGTTACTGTTTCAGGCCCTTTTGAACAGGAATTTGTTTCAAATCTTTTCTCTTTGCAGGAAGTTACTCAGTGGATTCTATTAGTAGTTCTAAATGTAAATTAAAAGTACACTGTTGCCTCCTTCCCACCACATTCATGACAAAGGCAAGAATACACTCGATGGACTGTTGCACTCTCTTTTTTTTCTTGTTATGTGTTCTTACTGCAGTCGTGCTTGACAGCAAAATAGTATTTCAGTGTCTGATGTCAAGCATATCAGATTTTCATCCTTTGTGCCTTTTAGAAGCATCCATTTCATTCATATTGTTAGAGTATCTCTGTGTTTCCACAGTGGGAACCGAGTTAGGTTTCTGTTTCATATGCCAAGCTCACGTGCTTATGATGGAGGCAGAAGTCTGTGCCTCTTATTTTTCAAAAATACAGATAAGTCATAGCTAATATTCTTTACAGGTCTGACCATTGCCTGAGAAAGACAGAGGATGGTCTGTGTAACTTGACCAAGGCTTCCAAGGAACCAGAAAAAAATAATGTCTTCACTTTAAGAAGACGGGAGCTGCAGAAGAAAGGTTTGTAGTGAGCAATGATCTGGCATTTCAATATAAATTTTGGAGACTGTTGGGAAATTTTTCTTTTTTTTAGTCTAGTACTATGAGGAGAGCACAGAAATAAAATAGACATTGCGTGGACTGGGTGTATTTTCTCCAAATGCAGGTTTTTTACAGATAGAGTAGAAATATCAAATAGCTGCTTTGTAGCTCAGAATAAAGCTTTAGTGAATCAGACCTGTGAAAGGAAAAAGTGGGGAAGGGAGAGCCTCACTGCACCAGTATAATCCTGATTTTATAAAATGGCTTTTATACTCGAGTGTAACATGTTAAGAGTGCTCAAATGGTTTGTAAAAGCTGCTAGAATGTTTACACTCTATGACAATATTTGTATTTACTGCTGAAAAATAATAAGCTCTACACAGAGTCTCCAGGGAGAACGTATTATCTTTCTTTTAATACTGGTTAATATTTGCAGATTAGAACAGGAAATGGAGACTATTGCATCCAGCAGAAGACAAAAGAAAGGATGTGAGTGTGGAGTGCTAGTTCTTACTGGGAAGAGAGCTATCAATTTGGTTATACCATTATCCTAACTTACTGTTCAATAACTATCTTTCCTTAATTATTTTAGGGGTTATATCTTGGCAGCCACATACAATCAAAAGGAAAGAACTATCATGGAAGGTTTCTGCTTCCATGCATTTTATTTAAGGCATGAAAGACATGAAGAAATACAAAGTTTAAGGAGAACCCATTAAATCACTTTGTTTTTTTTCTGACACAGAGAACAAGAACTGTGATGAACTGGAAAAGAGGAGCAGAAACATGAGAAGCACCACTCTTAGTCAGAAGGAATTGGGCTCATGTGATTCTGAGAAGAGGAAAAGAAGATCCAGTGGCCATATTTCTGATGATTGTAATACACACATTCCAGAAAAATCACTTCTGCTGTCTGTAAGTTGCACTTAATTTTAATGTAGTGTTTGTGTACACACGTGCACACACATTTCAGTAGCAGCAGAAGCAACATCCAAATGGAAGGAATCACTCTAGTAAGTAGGGTGTGTAGGGATACTGTTACACCTATTTCATAGGTGTGTTGTGAGTTTGGCTAGGGTAGGGTTCATGTTCACCAGCAGATGGGAGGGAGGGGCCACAGCCCCTCAAGGCAAAGTCTTCAAGGACTTCAAGGCAAAATTTACAGAGTATACCTGGGGTTATTGAAATCTTGCAGATGTCATATTTTTCCTTACTCCTCAGTCTGTTGTACTGTTCCCTGAAGTTTTAGTTTTATCTGTCATTAAGATTTAGAAAAAAAACCCCAACAAACAACCCACAACAAAACCAAACAAACCCCCAAAACAACCAAACAAAATACTAAACATCCCCCCCAACCAAAACCCAAACCAAAGACCCCAAGGGAATCAGTCAGTCAAGTACAAACTGATTTCTATTCAAGCATTTGAATACAATAAAGGCATCTCTGTAATCTTATGGTTAAAACCCCACTGGTCTTAATGGCAGCAGGTAGTTGCAGAGTCTTTCCACCCAGCTGACCAAGCCACACTTTTGCAAAGTAATGAACATCACTAGTGCTTGATCTTCATGTCAGACAGTGAGAGACTTTTAAAAGTTTGTCCCTCATGCCTTCATGTAATAACCTTTGGAATATGAGGAGGGAGAAATTTCCCTGATTTGAGCTCTAAATGCACCTGCATGAGCTAGAAAATATAGTTGTAGCTTAATAGTTAAGTCTCAGTGATCACTGATCTGAACCATCATAGCAATGTCAAGAAATAAAGATGTATTATTCTTTCTCTACTTTGTTTTCTAGGAAGGGCAAAGATTGAGGTCAACTCATTCTCCTGGCCTCAGAACACCCTGTGAGGACCAACAGAGTCACAGATCTAATACAGTTCTGGATTGTGTCCTGCAGCCATTGGAGAGAGACTGTAAAGACTCTTCCACCCACAACCACTTAAGGCCTGCTCACAGGGGCACAGAAGAACCCAGCTCAGAGTCTCCTTCCAGAATTTTGTCAGAGAAACAGCTCTCTGCCCCTGTGGAGGAGAGGATTCCAGCACGAGTCAGTACCATCAGGAGGCTGCAGGGGGAGGTGCCACAGCACCCGAGCCAGCTGGGGAACAGAAGCTGCAGGGGTAATCGGCAACTTGTTTCAGTTGACCCAAGTATGTACTGTGTCTGTGCTGCTGGTGGTTGCTACTGGTGTGCTTAGCTACCCAGGAGAACTCCTGCCTGACTGCCTATTTGAAACATAGGAAATTAGAGGTTGAGGATAGAGATGGTGTTGTTTGTAATCCATTGTGCAGGTTAGCAGTGGGTGACTAGTGCCAGTGTCCTCTACTGGGTCTTGTGTTTGAGAAACAGGACTTCAGGAGGCAAATCTTACAGGCACAGGTCATCCCTGTGTCCCAAAAGAGGGGCAGACAGGGAAGAAGATGGGCCTGGATGAATTCAGAGCTTTGGCTGGAAGTTAGGAACAGGAGGAGAGTCTGTAGCCTTTGGAAAAGGGGGTGGGCCACTGGGGAGGGCTACAAGGATGTGGTGAGGACATGTAGGGACAAAATTAGATGGGCCAAAGCCCAGCTAGAGCTTAATCTGGCTATTGCTGTAAAAGAAAACAAACAGTTCTGTAAATACATTAACAGTAAAAGGAGGATTAGGGAGAATCTTCATCCTTTACTGGATGCAGGGGGAAGCATAGCAACTGAGGGCAAGGAAAAGCCTGAGGTACTGAATGCCTTCTTTGCCTCAGTCTTTAATAACAGGACTAGCTGCTTGCTGGGTAGCCAGCCCCTTGAAGCTGGAGGTCAGGGATGGGGAACAGGAGGTGGCCTTCATCACAGAAGAGAAAATTGTTAGTCATCTACTGCACCACCTAGACATACACAAATCTATGGGGCCAGGTGGGTTCCATCCAAGGGTGCTGAGGGAGATGCACTTACTAAGCCATCCTCATGATTTACCAGCAGTCCTGGCTAAATGGGGAGGTCCCAGTGGACTGGAAGATGGCTAATGGGGCACCCAGTTACAAGAAGGGCAGGAAGGAAGGGCCCAGGAACTACAGAGCTGTCAGTCTGACCTCAGTGCCAGGGAAGGTCATGGGGCAGGTCATCTTAAGTGCCACAATGCCACACTTACAGGGTAGCCAGGCCACCAGGCACAGTCAGCATGGGTTCATGAAGGGCAGGTCCTGCTTAACAAACCTCATCTTCTATGACAAGGTGACCTGCTGGGTGGGTGAGGGAAAGGCTGTGGGTGTTCATCTTGACTTCAGTAAGGCCTTTGGTGCTGTGTCCCACAGCATTCCCATCACACAACTGGCTGCCCTGGGCCTAGCTGGGGGCACACTGTCTGGATGGCTGGGCCCAGAGAGTGGTGGGGAATGGAGTTAAGTCTGGTGGGGGCTGGCCACAAGCAGTGTTCCCCAAGGCTAAGTGCTGGGGTTGCTCCTCTGTAACATCTTTATCAATGATCTGGATGAGGAGATTGAGAGTACCTTCAATAAGTGTGCAGAGGACACTAGGTTAGGTGGGTGTGTTGATCTCTTGAGGGTAGGGAGGCCCTTCAGAGGGGCCTGGACAGGCTGGACCCATGGGCTGTGGTGAGTTGTGTGAGCCCAACCCCATGCACAGCTCTAGACCTGCGGAGGAGTGGCTGGAAAGCTGCTGGGCAGAAAGGGACCTGGGGGTGTTGATGGACAGCCAGCTGAACAGGAGCCACCAGTGTGCCCTGGTGGCCAAGAAGGCCAATGGCTTCCAGGCTTGTACTAGGAGTAGTGTGGTCAGCAAGACTAGAGAAGTGATCATCCCCCTGTACTTGGCACTGGTGAGGCCACACCTTGAGTTCAGTTTTGGGCACCACAGTAGAAGGATATTGAGGTTCTGGAGAGGGTGCAGAGGAGGGCAACAAAGGTGGTGAAGGGTCTTGAGGGTAACTGTTATGAGGAGCAGCTGAGGGAACTGGGGTTGTTTAGCCTGAAGAAGGGGAGGCTGAGGGGAGACCTTATCACTCTCTAAAACTACCTGAAAGGAGGCTGTAGTGAGATGGGTGGTGGCCTCTTCTTACATTCCACAGCTGACAGGGCAAGAGGAAATGGCATTAAGTTACACCAGGGGAGGTTTAGTTTAGACATTAGGAAGAACTTCTACACCAAAAGGGTTATCAAGGACTGGAACAGGCTTCCCAGGGAAGTGGTTGAATCACCATCCACAGATGTATTTAAAAGCAGCCTAGATGGGGTGCTCAGGGATATGGTGTAGAAGTGGCCTGGCAGAGATACATAATGGTTGGACTTGATCTTAAAGGTGCTTTCCAACCATAGCAACTCAGTGATTCTGTAATTTTCAAATTCCAGTCCTTATTCTGCAGCTGAATTTGTGGCTATGGAAAATCAAGCTTGTACTCTTTAGACTGAAGAAATACTCTTCTTTGAAGCAGGTGTGTTGTGGCCTGTTTCTTTTAATAGCCCAATAATCTTGAGGCTCTTGGGTAGAAAGTGTTAATAAAGTTCCAAAGCAGTGCTTGTTGCACACACTTTCATGCACATAGACCTTGACTGGTTTGGGCATTGTACTTTGATACTACCTGCTGCAAGAGAGAACTCTGCTCATTTGAAATCCACAATGAATGCAATATTCTCAAGTCTGCATCTTGTAGTTTACATACACTTCTTATTTCCTCTTCAGTTGTCCTCTCCAGTGATGATGAAGATGGATCTTCTGAGCCAAAATACACAGAGCTGCTGCAGGATAATATTGACAGTGAAGAAGCAGACCAAGAGTCTGACGTGTGTTCCTCACCAAAGCCATTGGAAGACAAGATGGAAAGTGACACAGAGCAGGTAGTCTGGTTTTTGGCCTACATGTTGTTAGGCCAACCCTTTATTTTTCCAGTATTTATTTTTTCTTGCACATTAGGACAAAAGTGAAGTGCTTAAAGCAGATGTGGTTAGTCCCAGCAGTAAGCAGTCACTGCAGTACTTTATCTCACAGATAGACTTCTGGACAGTCTTCAGAGAAGATCTGTGGCTTGGAAGTTCAAGTGTTTTTTGTAATCTACAATGTATTTTGAAAATAATCATTTGGAAATGCTCAATGTTACAAAATAAAAAGGATCAAATAGTAACCTGAGTTAGAGGTAGATGTGATGAAGATTTGTATGTGATTTTTTTTTTTCACAGTGTTTTATATCAATTGTTCAGGTCAGTAGTTTCTTCTTGTCATCCAGCCCTCTTTGTAATTCAGTGCCTGGAAGAGTTTAGTCATCTTTGTTGACAGCAGAGAGAGAGAGGGTAGAGTGCCCTTTCCTGTGTGGCTAGCAGCAGAATTTGAATCTAAAACTAACTATAAATGTTTTTGCTCCATTTTGGGCTTCATTAACTTCTTGCTGCTTGTGTTGACTTGGATTTGGGTTATTTGTGTAGTCCTGAAACAAATCAGAAGAGCCATTGCTGCATCTGCTCACAGATGCATAATTTTGATCTTAAGCATTGAGGTGGATCCTGTACCTTTGATATCAAGAGGGGTATTTCTTGTTGCTCTACTGTTTTCAGTTTTCACTGGACAGGAAAGAGCACGTGTTATGTCTTGCAGTGGGAACTTAGAGGTGGAGCAAGATACTGTTAGGTCCTTAAGGACATTGTCATTAATGATTGTCATAACATTTGCAGCTTTCTAATATGGAATCTTTATATGGAAGTTGACTTTGGGAGTAAATTCTTACAAATATGAGGGAAAATTCATAGGGTTACAGGAGAGAAGTATCTCATTTAAAGCCCTGTAGTAAATATACTGTATTTTCCAGTTTTTAGCAGAGTCAGTTGAAGAGAAAAGTCCTATCAGCTTACCTTCTGGAAGCACACCTAGAAAACAGATGAACCCAGCACTGGATGTTGAATTTGATAATCTATACATTGGAAAATTTAAATGTTTATCAACTGGTCCTGCTAGGGTAAGTTGTTCTTGTATGGTGATATATAGAGAATATTTAAAAACTCTGGTTAAGCAAAGCTAGTGGTACTTAGTGTGGAAGCATTGAGTTTTTGTTATTGTCACATCAAATTGCTGTAGCTAAATGATGGAGTGTGTAGTCCCTTAGCTTG
>NW_008610322.1:0-19555 GCF_000691845.1 Merops nubicus | reverse complement strand
CAGGAAAATGAACTGGGATTTTCTGTGGCCTCAGTTTTCAGAGGTAAAGGTTCTGCATAAATGCTGTACTGGAACAGAAATCCTATTGAGGAAGCTTTTCATGAATTCTAGTGGAAATATAATGGCCATGTTAATGTCACTTGAATAAACACCAATTACTTCTCTCAGAAATAGTACAGATATTAGAATAAAGTAATCCATAGTAATCAGAGTTCAGATATATACTATGTGCTGATCTTGCCTTTTAAAGACAATATTGCTTATTTTGTAGCTTTAAAGAAGCATAAGAACAATACTAAAAGCATTAGCACATAGGCAACTTGCTACTCACAGGGTGGAGAAATCTAAGTGAGGGTGTACTTCAAATGGAGTACCAGCTGCAGGAGTTTCAACAGATCTTTGAGCAGGCTCATTCTACATATAGCAGCTGAAAAATAGGTATTTGATCACATATATGTTTTTTTTGCTTACAGTAAGACATTTTGTAATCTTGGGTTGTAATAATAGTTTTAACTGCTCACAAAACAGCAAGGATGAAAACACTTGGTGGAAATTTCCTAAATTAGCATGCCAAAATTGTCTAAGGGATGAGCTGAAATAATTTGAGAATCAACACTTTCAGGTGGAAAGGGAAATCTTAGCACCTTTGGAGGTCACTTTGCTGTCATTTAGATTCTGCAGTATGTATTTACAAGTGTTGTTTTAGGTGAAATAGGCCAGATTAAGTATCAAAGTAGGTATACTGGACTTGGTGGTGTTAGGTTAATGACTGGACTCAGTGATCTTAAGGGTCTTTTCCAACCAAACTGATTCTATGGCTTTACTTTCAGTTGATTTGGCTATAACCAAAGAAAGAGATGCAGATAATTAGTCTTAGTTTGTTTTAATACATTTGTAAAAAGCAAACTAATTTCTTTATATATTTTTAAATCTTATTTCAGTTTAGAACCCGGCATATTAGGATCCCATTTCAGGGTAAGAGTTGTTTTTTTTCTTTAGCCTTCTCTTAACTATATCTTTAAAATATTGCATTAAAATACTTGGTTGATATTTATATTGTGAAAAATTTATAATCTTATTTGCTTTCAAAAGGCATTAATTTTTAAAATTTCCATTTTTCACTAAGTAAAAGTATCAGTGTCTATAATGTAAGCATCAACAACTTAACAGCTTCTTACACTTTTAAGCTGAATTTGTAATATTAATGGCCTGTAGTCCCACATTCCTGCACATATAAAGTGCTGAACTATAGTAAATATGACTCTGCATGTTATTGAGTTGAAACATTCTTTTCAGATTAGGGAATGAGACCCTTTAGGTTACTAATCAAAAATGAATTTTTACCCTCACTCCACTTTCTGAAGTTGATGTGTGGTTTCTGTATCTCACAGGAGAAGGTTTTTAACAGTTCTGAATTGGATTGACTAACAGCAAATAGGAGTTTATGATTTGCAATATTTTTTTTCTATATTTGTAGGTATTCTGAGCAAAAATACAATTTTTTTCAAGAAGAATCTTGTATTTATATCTTTAGCTTTTGGTGTTACAATGTGGTAACTTTGTTTTACATAGATTGGTACAAGTGATCAAAGTATTAAATGCTCAACACATTTTATGTAATGCCAGGAATAAATTCTAGAAGTACTGTTTTAATGCACTCTGATCATATTTAGGTCTTGGTATGTAATTACTGTAAAACACATGCTGTGGAAGGTGTGGTTATTTTAAGTTCTCTTTTCTACAGTGGCTCTCAATAAGAATATTAAGCTGACAGTGGATACTCTGGATTTGAGAAGGCTTGGCTTGTGGAGAAGTGATGGTGGCTGTTCTTCAACAATGACCATTTTCCTTTGGTTGTCTGAAGATTATGTAGAAAAGATTGAAACCCAATTAGGGAAGTTAGTTACCAGCAAGCCATGTGAGTAATCTCTTCCTTTAGATGCAATGACAAGGTCCAATATGTGGCATGTCAATAAATAGTTTATTTTACAGTGGTGCTTCTGGAATACTGAGGAAAGCCTATAGCTTTTTTAAGATCATCTGCTCAGTTTTGTTTTTCTAAAATGCCTTTCTGTACTTTTATTTGGAAGAAAAATCTCCCATAATGTGATTCAAAATCACTGCCACTTAATAAAAAGACCTTGTAACACAGTTCAGCTGTAATCTGAGGAGATCTTCTGAAACTAGGCTTGTGTGTGAAGTATCTCTCCCTTTAAAATAAATGGGATGTCTTTCCTTTTGAGTAGTGTATATGCTAGATGAAAGGCTTGGCAGATAAAGGTTGGTTTCATCTCCAGTAAGGCTGCAGTAGGCCATTGCATTATCACTATTGGAAAAAATTTCCACTGAAGACCAAAGGGGCTGTATAGCCTACAGGGTCTTAGGGGCTGTCTCTCTGTTTTTCTAGTGTGAACCTCTGTAAAACTGAGTATAACATTTGCTCAAATATTCAGAGTGGTATGATTGCACAAGGTTTTTACATGATCCAAAATGACATCTACCAAGATGATGATGTCAGAGTTGCCTGTGTGAAGTTTAAGTGTGTTTATCCTGGCCAGTCACCACCTGTAGGAAGAAAAATGGCAAATAGTTGATGTTACCTAAGGAGCATTAGTAGTTTCAAGTGAGATGCTGAGTGAAATTTTAGCAGTGAGTTATCTTGATGTAAGTTTATCAAAGTCACTGGTAGCTTCTATAAACAAAGCTCCCAGTGAAATGAGCAGAATATGAGCATTTTTTGATCTTAGGGTTATTTATTTGACTACATTCTTGTTGTAGGAGAAACATTCAGGAGTTATTAAATTTCTGTGCTTGAATGTTTTATGCCTTTTAAATACGTAGTAATGTAGATGTTTGGAAATGTATCTCAGGCCTCTATTTTCCCACACTTGTTCCTTTGCAAATCACCTAAATGCCTCTCTTTGCCTGCCTTTTGGTTTTTCCTTTAAACATCCCATAATAAGTCCTGTGCAGTTCCCAAATACTCTTCCCCTGTGTCGCATCCTATGTGCCATAGGCCTCAGCAGCAACCTCTCCAAAGGTGCTCTGGCATTGACTCATCTGGATGGGTTTCAGGTCTGGACCCTGTGGCTGAGACTCTCCTGGGACAGCCCTGGGGAGGGCTCAGACTGGGTGTCCCTTCCTCCCAGTCCTTAACTCAGGTTCCTACCTGCCATTGTGCCTCTCTGCATCTCTGGGCTTTGGTGGGCTCATGGCCCCTGTGATGAACTAGGCAGGGTGTTAATTTGTCTCCCTCTTCTGCTGTTATCTCTGCTCTTTTGTGTTTGTGTAGACAAGTTTTTATCATATAATGTAATGACACTATCCATTATCTCCTTTTTCCAGCCAAATCTAGTGAATTTTTATTTCTTGAACTGTCCCAGCCACTCACAGAATTGGAAGAGGACTGTCTGGCTGAACTGGTTACAGTTGTGAGCAAGAAGAACAGAGCACCAGATCTCTCTGAGTTTTTGTCTTTGAAGCAAGCATTACCCTTGTTTAAGGATCTTTCTCCTCAGGAGAGCTCTTTTGTGAGTTACAGTAAGGATCTGCTAAAGCACTATATGCCAAAAGAGACTACCTCAGATGCTCCTGAGCCTGCAGTTCAGGTCAGTGTGTAGCTGTTGCTTGATTCATCACCACCTGGTGGCATTCACACATTCTAATAAATTTTAGATCAACCTTCTTTCTTAATCCAGAACTCAAAAAAACCCCAATTATTTTTGTTATTTCTCTCTGACAATGGGGCAAGATCTGGAATAATCTAGATTGTGTCTGCAGAGGACTAGTGTATAGACTTCATTAGTAAGTGGCAAATACTGAAGCTCTAGGTTGACTCCTGGCCATATGCCCAGAACCACAGGGATTTCCTGCCCTTCTGGTATCTCCAGGGCAGCAAGTTGGAAGTTAATCAGGTAACAAGTTGATGGAGCCATTTTTCAGTGGAACTGGAAGTGAAGGGGGGTGCAGCAGGAACTGTGTATCTTGCTTGTACCAGACACCTCTACACATTCTTTTGGGTGCTCCACAGCTTAAAATGCTAAACTGTTCCCAAGCTGCTGGGAAGATGGGGCTGTGGAAGTTAATGCCTCAGCCCAACCCCATGTCATTGTCACTTTGGAAATTAGATGTGTTTGTGGTCCTTGGTTAAAAGCTCAGAGACAACAGATCAATCTGAGTGTGAAACTGGGAGCTTAAAAACTGAACCAGCCAGTTCAAATCTGTATCAGTTTTAGGCAAACCTTCCAAGCATACACAGCTCCTAGAAGGACAGTCTGATACTTGTCTCCATCCTTTCAGGTCCTCTTTCTTCTCTAAAACCAATTCTGCATCTGATGGCTGAATAATGCTTAAAGAATTTTAGAGGGAGGTTATGAACAGACGAAGACCTCTCATAATTTTAAAAGGGACATAATATTTTTATCTGAGCAGTGGCACATTTGCCTAAATACTGATCTTTATACTTCTTCTCCAGCAAGATTCTTCTTCAGTGATGCAGGGTACTTCTGTGGGTGTCAGACTTTATATTAATTTCTTTTTGTGTTCTGTTTTACATATCAAGATGTATAAGGCTTTTTACTATTATTCTTTTTTGTTTGTTTGTTTGTTTGTTTTTCTGTTAGGAATCAAAACCAAAAGTGATCAGGCCTAGTTATGCCCTTGCAAGCAAGCAGAGCAGTGGTTGCTATTCTATCTCTATGTCCTCAGCACTGAATGAAGAATGGAAAGAAGTAAGAGAAACTGGAGCAGTGAAGAAGTAAGTATATTTTATATAAATGAGAAGGTGAAAATAAAAGTGTTTCTCAGAGTTGCAGTGTGTATATTTCTTTTGTAACACTTAAGTATTGGAGGAAGAAATGGTAAAGGACTTTTGACTTTGTCAATGTTTTTGAGAACTACCCCTTTTTAACAGCTCTTCTAGAAAATCTATGTGTGGAGCAGCCATACTAAGAAGAATGTCATGTAAAACACAGTTTATCATTGTTATAATGTTATTTGTTTCCTAGTTTAATTGTTTATCCACCTCCACCTGCAAAAGGAGGACTGGGAGTCACAAGAGAAGACCTAGACTGCTTAGAATATGGAGAGTTTCTCAATGATGTCATCATTGATTTCTATCTTAAGTAAGTAATCATAGCCTTAATTGTTCCATTCTTTCTGGGACTTGAATGTTACTGTAAATATTGGTCTCTAAATATGGTACAACTTCAGAAGTAGCAGTATGATGAATTTGTAAGTTGGGTGTTGTTAAAGCTTTTGTGTGTTGTTAGCAGTTCAATGTGTTTCATTTTCATTCTTCTTGTCCCTCTGAAGGGCTGTGGTAGAATCCAGGCAGGATAGCTGGGGAAAATAAAGCCACTTGGCAGCTCCACAGAACAAAGTGCTAAGAAGTTTTAAGCAAGCAGTTGAAGAGAGTAGAGAGTCATACTAGTAGTTGATTTACTAAGTTTGCATGAAGTGGAGCATCCTTTGCTATTTGGGTGCAAGAGTTCAGGAATTGTACTGATGCATAGTGCCTGCAGAAAGGAGCACAGCTAAAACACCTTCAGGAAGTTGTGCTTGCCTTACCTGCCTCATGCCATCCTGAGAAGTTTCTTGTGAAAACAAGTTTTCCAGAAACAGCATTATGGCCACAGTTCCCTAAAGTTGAGGTTTATTTTCCTTGTGCTGACTTAAACCTAAGCAGAATTTGGGTTCTTTTGAAGATTGTCTGCAAGAATTGCATTTTGCTTGGCTGCAGTAACTGAGCAATAGGAAGCCAGTTAAAACTTCTCTAGAGGAGTGGGGAAGCAAACATATACCAGAGTATTTCAGTGTGGTTTTACAGCAAAGCCTCCTGCATTTCACTCCAAAGTAGAAATCAATCATGCAGCATGATCCTCTCAATAGCTGTGGCTTCATCTCATCAGCAAAGGAACATTTGAGTAAAGGAATTTATTAGTAGTTGCTTGACTGTTACATGCTCTGATGTTGTCTACTCATGTGCCTATTGAAAATAGAGAGAAAAGTTTGGCATAGTGAGCATCTGTGAAGGAAACTGATAGTAAGTACAACCTGCGTATGATAAGTCATTAAAATAATTGCCCTTTTTTATCAGTAACAGTGCTTTCTAGAAAAGGAAGTCATTAATTCCCTCATTTTTCTCTCATAGGTACCTGTTGTTGGAGAAGGCACCAAAACATCTTGCTGACCGTACGCACATTTTTAGCAGTTTCTTCTACAAGTGCCTCACCAGGACAGAAAAAAACTCTGAGGGGGATCTCAAAGTTTCGTAAGTTCAGTTTATTTTCTAGTCATAATGGCACATAAAATAGGTGTTGATGCCACTCAGAGTTTTTGCAGATCACCTTTGAATTGACACCCAAAGTAGTAGTTAGTGTTCTCCAAAGGTTTAGTGGTTAAATGTTGTAACTCACTGGTGTTTTTCTGAATACAAATGAAAATGTTACCAATTGTATCTGAATCTTTATTTTAATCCTTACTTCAAACAATTATTTATGTACTTTCACCCAAAGTAGTAGTTAGTGTTCTCCAAAGGTTTAGTGGTTAAATGTTGTAACTCACAATACTGGTATTTTTCTGAATACAAATGAAAATGTTATCACCTTTCCCCAAATGTATCTGAATCTTTATTTTAATGCTTACTTCAAACAATTAATTATTTATGTACTTTGGTCTTTTTATTATCAACTCCCAGTTTCATAACATATATGCATCATTTTGAGTAAATGCACTTATAAAAATATTTTTATGATGTAGCCACTTAACTCAAAGACCCTTTTGCTTCCATTTCTTCACACTGCTTGGGTAGTAGATGGAGAAAGCTCCTTCCATAGGTGTCTTCCCAGGCTGCAAACTTTTAAGTTCCCAGTGTGTCTAGAGACATGTAGCAGAGAAATTTAGCAGCAAGTCTTCACTTCATGGTGGCCCGTGTGGAGGGTCCTACAGCAGCCTGTTTTTCTATTCCTCAGACCTTTTCTCCTGTTCCTCCTATACTGAAGTTACATTTCTTGATCACAGATCAGGATAGAATCAGAATGGTAACAGGCATGTCTCCTGAGTAGAAGGAATTTTGGTTTCAGATCATATGGAGCAGAGTTCTATAAACCATTGGTTTCCATTTCAACCTCTGCAAACTGAGGGTGCTGAAAATCTAAATTTAGGTTTCTTCCCAAATTTTTCTTACTCTCCTAGTATACTGTCCTCATGCTTTATGTCTGTAGGACTGGAAGTGTGCTCCAGCATTTAAAGCTCAGGACTGGCAGAAGTCTGTTTCAGTTCTGGCTTTGCTACAAGTGTGTTACATGACCCTAGGCAAGGCTGTTTTCCCTTCCAAGGATAAGGTCTTCAGAAGTGGTATTATGAAGTTTAAATTATGGATGTTTGTAAATTGCTATCTGTTTTTACACTGGCTGGTGCCTAGATGAGATTGTTGTGTTTAGTGTAGTAAATAATAATTACTGAATAAATTTATGTTTTCTCTGTTGGGGAAATTTAAAAAGTAAATTAAAAATCTGTTGAGGGACTGAGGAGATGTAGGAGTACCAATCCCTACACCTTGCTTTAACTCAAAAGAACAAATCTGAACAATTGTAAATTGGTTTCTGCAGAGCAGCCCAGAGAAGACACAGAAGAGTAAGAACGTGGACTCGTCATATAAATATCTTCAGTAAAGATTATATCTTTGTGCCTGTGAATGAGGAGTAAGTCTGTGTGATTTAGACACCTTTTCTGATGTTATAAGATGTAAATATTTTAACATTGTGGTGATAAAAAGATTTATAAGCTTGCATTGTTGGGAACAAACACATTAGATTTTGAAGAAGTAACAGGTGTGGAATGAGTAATTCTGAATTCTCTTCAGAAGTTACTTATTTAGTTGTGTTCAGTAAAGTTTGTGTCTTTTTTGTTTTACTGAAAATTGCTTTTATATGTTTTTTCAAACTAATTTTTGTCTCATTATGATGAATTAGATTTTGAAGAAGTAACAGGTGTGGAATGAGTAATTCTGAATTCTCTTCAGAAGTTAAACTTATTTAGTTGTGTTCAGTAAAGTTTGTGTCTTTTTTGTTTTACTGAAAATTGCTTTGATACATTTTTCAAATTAATTTTTTTCTCCTTATGATGATTGTTGTGCACTTAAGTAATATTTTGATAAATCCATCACAGCAACTCATAGTATTTGTGGGTCAGGAGTAGTACTTGCACACTCTGTGCCTTGGCCTGGTAGAATAACTGACCTGTACATGAAAACTCCAGTAAAACTGAGTAGTCCTTGAGACTTAGGTATGTGAAACAGCTACAGAAGGAGATGAGTCTGGAAGCACACCATTCCTTCAGCTGTATTCAGTCAACACTGGGATCAGATTTTCTTACTTTTTAAGTTTTTTTTCACAGTTGGGTAGTGAGACACTGGTGATTGCTGTGGTGTGTTTGTGGTTTGGGTTTTTTTAAAGGAATCAATATTTTTGCTGTTATGCTGCAATGTAAAGTAGAAAATGAATGAGAGGATCAGTATGAGGTGCAGTGAAGGAACATGGCAACAATGGTTATGTCACAGAACAGTTGTCCATGAGCTCTCCATGTTATAAAAACTTCTCATATCCTTTCAGGACTAAATGTTATACAGTTCTGATGGTTTTTTATTCTTTCTCCTCTCCCCACTGCTGGGCAGGTCTCATTGGTACATGGCAGTTATCTGTTTTCCTTGGTTAGAAGAAGCTGTGTATGAGGAGTGTCCTGATCAGGATTCATTGTATCACCAACCTCTACAGTCTGCATTCCAGTTAGAGACTGAGGACACTAGAACTGGTTCAGTGTTGTCCTTTCCTGGTAACTGCAAGGATGAAGAAGAAATGGATGCTAATGGAATTTTATTCTCAAAAGGTAGGTAACCTAGAAGAAAGTGATGGTGTCAAACCATATACAGTTGTAACAGTGCCTTAATTCTCAAAGGAGGGATATGTCTGAATAAGTATCTTTCATATCAAGAGTCCTGTAATATATTTCTGTATTGCCATGCATAGCAAAATGTGCACTGCATTCTTGTCTGCAACTCTGGAAAATATTGAAAGGGACATGTAAAAATCAGTGACTCAGATCCCATCATGAGTGGGAAGTTCCTGGATTTCAGTAAGAATTTTGTCAGTAAGGAGGATCCTCACTAACTCTGCTATTTGAACATTCAGAAGGGAAGCAAAATCAGTTTATACTTCACTACTGTATTTTGAATATTAATAACAAATATGAAAGTGAAAATATTTCAGCTAGGAAATACTTTAAGACTTTCTTTTCTTTTGTACTAGGTGGCAATGAAATTGCTGCTTCTGCTTCAGCCTTATATTCAGGTATCTCTGAAGTAAGTGCCTTTTTGTGCTGACAGAGGAAACATGTAGTGCTCTTTCTGAAAGTTCTGAGACTTGAGCAAGTGATGTTGCACCATCTTTTTTTGCAGCAGCTGTCAATGTTTGTGTGGCCTGCAGCATGTGCAAGGCACTTGGAACTGTGTTGCCTATACTATGCTTTCATGTGTTTTTTAAAAATATCAGCTTCTCCCTTTCTGAAATGTGAGTCTCTCTGGCTTTGTTTAAATCTCTGAAGACGTTTTGAGTTTATAATTGTAGGGGTTCTAAAGGTTATTTTTATTTTCTCTTCTCCCAGATCTCCCTAAATAATTCCAAAAGGCAGATTTGTAAAAGGTATGTTTATGTTTTTGTACTAATATTTCATTATTAAATTAAGAAATCCTGCATCAATTAATAAAACCACAGCTGTAGGGGCTTGTCAATTTTTTCCACACTTGTTTAGATATTGATGCTCTTGTTAAGCTGTGTTGAAACAAAGTATTTGCTTTAGTAGTGTTGGTAACAAAAGACTAAAATGATTTCTTTGGTTGTGTTGTTTACAGGCCTTGTATACTCATCTTAGATTCTTTGAAAGCTGGTTCTGTGCAGAAAACAGCTCAGGTTCTGAGAGAGTAAGTAACTACAGTTTCTGTTTGTTAGCAAGAGATGCTGCTGGTCTCATTTCTGTGTTCAGAGTGCTTTTCATACAAAGGTGCATATTTCTGATGCTAAAGGAAAATCCCTAAAGAGTCACAACTAAAAAGTGGGTTGCAAGGGTTATATTGGTGCAGTTGTAACTGAAATTGTCTGTAAGGTGAATTCTAAGGGTTTATTTGCTTAGGTTAAAGAAAAAAACCCACACCATTCATCTCTTAGGATCAACAGGAAAAGCCTGTGATGGTCAGGAAAGATTACTTGAGTTCTTCCTTTAGTTAAGGTTTCAAAATGTACTCTACCTTAATAGCTTGAAGAAATTCAGCACAAATAACTGTTTTTAAATAATGTCATGCATCTTTCTGTTTTGGATATTGCATGTTATGTTGTAGAGATGTCTCTGAATGTGATAGTGGAAATCGTGTTGTTCCTGGTCTGAATTTCTGTGACAGATACTGTGAAAGAATTTGGTTAATGCTAATTTAGCTTTTTGATCAGCTCCAGTATTTTGGGATGCTGAGTAGTATCCCAAAATGCTTTGAGCTTGGGAGGTAAGTGTTTAATCTGTTTGCTTTCTTTTGTAGGTACCTGGAAGTGGAGTGGGAAACTAAACGAAAAACACATCGAGAATTCAGTAAATCAACAATGATTGACCTGTGTCCCAGAGTGCCTAAACAAGATAACAGCAGTGACTGTGGGGTCTATTTGCTGCAGTATGTGGAAAGCTTCTTCCAGGTACAGAGGGAAAGTACCTTCCCATTTCCCCATATTACCTTAAACAAAAAAAACCCAATTGTTTGAGGGAAATAGCCAGACACGAAAGCCTGTGATGCTCAGCCTCAAGTGTCAAAGCCATTTGAAGAAGGGGAGATAAAATCCATCCTTCATGTAGTGGCAGGGTCTTTATATCTGGAACACACAGTTTCTCATCTGTATTTGTTGGCAAACATGTCTGATTGTGAAGTTTAATGTCACTTCATTGGCACATTCAGTATCCGTACCTTTTTGGAAAGCCTGTGATGCTCAGCCTCAAGTGTCAAAGCCATTTGAAGAAGGGGAGATAAAATCCATCCTTCATGTAGTGGCAGGGTCTTTATATCTGGAACACACAGTTTCTCATCTGTATTTGTTGGCAAACATGTCTGATTGTGTAGTTTAATGTCACTTTGACACATTCAATATCTTTACCTTTTTGGATGCATTTGGAGTCTATTTAGTTTACACATTTCTGACTTACAGATGTTAGAGGCATCTTTTCTGTGCACCTGTTGTAGCCTCTAAAACTTTGGTCAGTTTGTGCATTGGCCCTTGAGTGGCTCTGCAGGCAGCAGCTTCTGCAGAGAGAGGAGGGGGAATCTGTAAAAGGGAATGCACAGAGTTGAGGGAGCCTCTTTGCTGTTTAGCACATACCTTTAAACATCTACAAATGCTGGGCTTCAGGCCCTGGATCTTAGGGTGTTCTCATCTCTTCCTCCCCTCTGAATGGCTCTGCTTCTTTGATGCCTACACATGTGGTCCACGTTCTCACAGAGTCCTGTGCATGGAAAGTCCTTTGTGGGGCCTTGGGCAGTGGGCTTTTCTTCCATAGTAGAACAGATTGCCATTCCAAAGCACCTAGCACACAGCTTGGGGAATAAATGGGAGGAATTGGAGATAGGTGTGCAGTTGCAGGGCTGTGATCTTGTTGAGAACATGTGGTGGAATAGCTTACAGCACTAAAGTGCTGTGGTAGATGGATATGGGCTCTTCAGGCAGGACAAGGAGAGCTGCCCTTGATGTGAGAGAGCAGCTGGAATGCATGGAGCTGTGCCTTGTGCTGGATGAATAGCCCACTGAGAGTGTGTGGGTAGTGACTGAAGAAGAGACTAGTGTGGGTGACATAGTAGTGGGCATCTGCTGTAGGCCACCTGATCAGGAGGAACAAATGGATGAAGCCTTCTACAGACAGCTAGAAGCAGGCTCATGTTCATAGACCTTGATCCTGGTCTGACTGCCAAAGCTGCCAGGATCTGATCTGCTGTCCTCTTTTGTTTCAAATTCCACCCTTCTTGTGCCCTGCTAAAGCTGCTAGCAGTGGTCTTGCTTCAGTGTTGTCTTCCATCAGATAGACCAGCTCATGACAGGAATAAACCCCATGCCTGAGAGAGCAGAATCTCAGCATGCCTAGCTGCTCTATGTTTGATCCTTCCCTAGGACCACAGTGCATCTGTCTGGTTGTGTCAGAATACAGGGAATCTGCCCCAAATCTTTGCTTATACTGATGTATCTTTCAAAGAAGTGGTGATGACCTGTTTGGTATTTAGCATGAGTTGCCTGTGGTAAGGGCATCTACATGTGTGATTACCATGGAGGAACTGGAATTTGACTTCAAAGCCTCCCACTTTCTCATGGAAATTTGTTTGTACCTCCTTGATCTCAGCAGTAATGGGTTTGAAATCCTTTATGATAGTTTCTTTAGGAAATTCATGCTGTAAATATTCCTTTTTCTCTTACCAGAATCCCATAGTTAACTTTGAACAGCCACTGCATCTGGAGAAGTGGTTCCCTCGTCAGCTGATCAGAAGCAAGAGAGAAGAAATTCGAGAGCTGATCTTGCAATTGCACTTTAAACAGCACAGTGGCAGCAGCAGCTAATAAATCTAATAAGCCAGACCTGGCAAAGAACATTGCTGTATAAAGTAGCTGGGACTCAGCAGCATTTGGACTCTTTCTGCCTTCTAAGGAAGAAGAAAGGAGAGAAAAAAAAAAAAAAAAACAAAGAAAAAAGAACCATGAGAAGTATTTTAAGTGTTTTCTTTGTCCAGTGTGTATTTATTTAACTTTTTTTTTGCTTGGATTGTGTGGTCATAAAATGCAGTTGGGGGGAGGGGGGAAGAGAAAGTTGTAGATAAAAGTGTAAATATGTAAGTTAAAGGTAATGTATATGTATTGCTAATTGATTCTTTACTTGGAACATGAGAGCTGCACATAGAGGTGTGCACCACAAGGATGCAGAAATATTTTCAGCTTTTGGAGTCTGTTCTTTACAGTTCTGTATATACATGGATGATCAGGTAGGAGTCAGGCCTGAAGACAGGAGTTTGACCCTATACTGTGTATCAATTTTACAGCTTGTACAGATGGAATGAATACTATGTATTGTTTTAATTTAAGGATCTAATATTGACTCTCTTTAGAGATGTATTTTTTGGTTTGATTCTGATTATATACAGAAGTAGTCTGCATGTGTCAGAAAAATTCTGCCAATATTTGAGGCAGCTGAGTTTTGATTTGCCCCCCAGATTTTCATCATAAAAATTTCCATGATTGGAAGACCATTTTCTTGAGAGTGACAGCTGAAATTTTTAAAAATCTAGAGTGGAATTTTGTTTGAAGCATTTTTCAGAATTTTGTTTTGTTTACTGTGTTTTAGAAGAAATCTTCCTCTTGAAAGTACATGTGGATATAAGGCATGTAGGCAGTAGATTTTTAATCCTCTTCACCTTCTTTTTGGGAGTTATTCCTGTGACTTACCACTTCACTCACATTAGGAAGGCAAGCAGCTTATGGCTCAACAATCTCAAGTTTGAGGTGTTTGACTGAAAAATAAGGCCATTTTCATTCAGAAAGGTTATTATGTTTTATATGTCTTTAAGTTATGTCATTTACATATAAGACAAACAGGATTTATGCTTTGCTCAGAAGAATTGAGTAAAGGTGCCTGAATATTTGAGTGTCTGAACTTGTACTAGTTTATCAAATCAAGTCCAAGTTTATCATTGTCTTAGTACATATTTATATAGTTTTACCTCAGTGATCATGTAAACCTTTGATAACATTTTGACATGTGCACACTTTTTTCTGTAGTTATTGCACAACAGAAAGTTCTTAGAGGATGCTTTCTCCTGTTACCCACTGTAAGTAAACTTCAGTGTCATCACATCCTTCAGAAGGACCAGAAGGCTAAATAACCACCAAAATCATGTGTCAGAAACCTATTTACAAACCCAGAGCTTTTAAAGCTGGAAGTAGGCTAGAGAGTTAAAAGAAAAATTGGGGGCAACCCAAAGATGTGAACACTTTTATGGCATTGCAGAATTCTCAGGGCCCCTTCCCTCAAGACAACTCTGAAACCTGGCATTTTGAAAATCCATTTATTACTCCAGGTTCTGTACAGTCATCCAAAAAAACCCTCCACCATTGTTTCTCAATCCAGGAAGCATTCTTTCTGGAGAAGAGAGGCAATTTTAAAACAAAATAATTTGCTGAGCACAGTTACCTTTTGTATAGCTGTGAGCAGCCTAGTGCAATTGCTGTAAGGTTTTTGTCTTTGTTTCTACTTTAATTCTGTAGTTTGGCACCACTTCTACCCCACCCTCAACATCTCTCCCCCTCATCCCAGGGTTTTTGTGGCTTTCTTCACTTCAATGACAACATCATCATTACTTAGAGGGATAATCTGTGTATTTATTGTAAGACAGATGGAATATAACATGCAGAAATGTGTGCCCTTTCTCTACACCTTTTTAATTGATGACTATTTTCAGTGTTACCTTATGAAAAAATAGTTTGGGCTTTTTCTTATGGTAAAAGTTTGTTTGTTTTGTTGTTGTTTTTTTTTTTTTTTCTTTTTTTATAAAGTAATTTGTTCTTTTTTAGATTTGACTGTTTTTTAGATACTTAAAAGCAAAAATTATGTCTAAACTTTTCTGAATTGGTTTTCTAACATTAAAGCACTGCCTTTGTAGATTTGTTAGAGATGTGCTATGAGAATACTGATACATTTGATATTAAAGTTCTCCAGAAGTTGCTGAATGTGATTGTTCCCATTCCTGAATGGCTCACCTGGGAAGTGCCCAGGACCACCAGCTGCAACCCACCCCATTCCAACCATTTTGCATTTAACAGGTGTGTGGTGAATGCTTGGAAAGTATCTGTGGAAAAAGCTGCACTCAGGTACTTTTGTGGTTCATTTTTAGTTGCTAGAACTCTCTGAAGGTAACTTCTAGCACATACAAGGCACCAGACTGATTCAGGGATTTTATTGCACATCATCTGCATCTTCATTTTCATAACTGAAATGGTGGAGTGATACTTCAGAGCAAGCCAATCATTGTAAGGCTCTTTACACTGTGTAATTTTGGATTCAAGGCAATGAACTGTAATCAAAAGTGTTAAATGTAGTTATCAGTTTCTTTACAAGAAACTGCTACATGCTGGCTATAGGGACAGAATTTTGCTTCCCTGAAGAAATCTGAGTCATGGGGATCTGTTTAAGGTACTGTTGGTAAGCATGACACAAGGACAAGGTGGAAGAGAAGTGACTTGTAGGAAGTAAATCTTCCAGAAAAAAATAAAAAAAAAACCTGTTTTTTTTAATTGAGAACTGAAGAAGCAAATAATGAAACTGCAAGTATGCTTTTAAAAAATATCTCTGGACTGCTGTGTTTTTCCTCTGCATCTGCAGGCTTCAATTTGAGTCCATCTGTCCTTTTGTGGGACTCACCTCATAGAAATTGACCCTGAAATGAGCTTGCAGGACTCAGTAAGTACTATGCCTTCCAAAACAATAAAAATCTCAAAGCCACAGCAGTAACACTTTTGATAGGGAAGCAGGATGTTGCTTCTGAGCACTGCCCCAAAGACAACATTGTTTTCTAGATGGAAAAGCAGGAATTTGAGAAGGAGACTTGAAAGATCTCAGGATTGAAAGTGCCTCCTTAAATGGTTGAATAAACCCAAATCTGACAGCAGTAATTCTGTCCAACCAAATTGAAGCTGGAAACACTGTTCAAAGATGAAGCACAGGCACTGCACTCAACTTTTGACAGTTGAACAAGGTAAGAGGCACTTGCTAACAGTTCAGAAAAGGAGGAACATTAATAGGTTTACATTACACAGAGTAGTTAGAATGATTGGGTTCACCTCACTTGCTCATTTTTGTTCTCCAAACACCTACACGATGGGAGAGGTGGCAGCATGACAGGCTGTGGTGGCCTGAATTTGCCCAGCTGGAAGGCTGGGCAGCCTCAGACCCTGCTCTTGAGAAGCAGTTCACCAGAGAACTCTAGGAGCAGAAGCAAGAAGTGGTAACTGAGGTGCTTGGCAACAGCAACCACAGGAAATGAACAAGTGAAAAGGTTTTGTCTGACCTAATTGTCTCAGATAAACTGATTGGGAATTTTCTTGGGGAGTCCTGTCACATGCCATAAAGTCAGTTGCTGTAGTCCAGTCACAGGAGACAATGAATAATCTTGGTACTGAGCAGAGTGAGTTTGGAAACAGGGAATGTTTGCCATCATGTAGCTCTTCACTGGGCATTTTTTATTATAGTATGCCTTTATTTTGCATTTTTCAGTTACAGATAAGTAGATTTAGCTTTTTTAATAAATTGCATTTGAAAAACAATGAAAGAACATTATGTGCTGTAGCAGATCTTGGTCACTTATCTTTTTACAGAACTATAATTCAGCTAATCACATTTGTTATATGAAAGCACATGCCTTTGCTTTTTAGAAATACAAATTGTCAGAAAATTCTTCTAATTTTTAGTTGTATAGATGTGACCTTGGTGTGCTGGGTCACTAGAATTATACTTCCATTATTTTCCCTGGCAAGAATATGCTTCTGAATCCTTCTGAACAGATACAATTTGCTGGGGATGAAGAGTTATGCACCTTCTGATGGATTTTGGTCACTGTTATCTTTTACAGAACTATAATTCAGCTAATCACATTTGTTATATGAAAGCACATGCCTTTGCTTTTTAGAAATACAAATTGTCAGAAAATTCTTCTAATTTTTAGTTGTATAGATGTGACCTTGGTGTGCTGGGTCACTAGAATTATACTTCCATTTTTTTTCCCTGGCAAGATTTCTCCTGAATCCTTCTGAACAGATACAGTTTGCTGGGGATGAAGAGTTATGCATCTTCTGATGCAAAGTATTACTGGAAAGGCTTTAGTCAAATCAAGGGAGGAGTGAATTTGCCAAGGTTATTTTGGAAATCTATTGCAAAAGTTGTTTTGCTCGTTTTAAGAAACTTTAAGTGAGGATTGTGCTTTTAGTTATACATTTTGCTGTCATAAATGTAGGAGACTTTCAGCTGTTGCAAATCTACATTTCAGTGCTGAAATCAGTGTTGAATTTAAAATTGATAGCTTGAACTAATGTTAATAAAACTGAATTTATATGTTTAAAATATTTTATCATCCAGGAGCCATAGCATAGAAAACAAATTTTGACAGAGGTGTAAACCAAGTATTTTTTATATTATTCATGTTCTGAGTGTCTTTGACTACTTAGCTGATGAAGAAACCAGCAAATGCTATAAACCTAAAGACTCTCCAGGAAAACTTCTAATTGGGTTTCATACTCATCCTAAAGCACATATATTCTGAGAATTTTCTCTTAAAAGGATTAGTTGTCATACATTTTTGAGGTAAGTTAGCCTTTGCCTTTATAAGCATGTATAGTATTTCTGATCTCACTTCAGCTGCATTTTTGCAGGTTACTGCGAGCAAAACCATTCACGATGTTGAAAGCACCAGTCTCTGCAGAGGGTTAAAGCAAAGGCTGGTCTGTGCTGTTGAATCCAGGATCTTAATAAAGATACATAAACAAGCCTCAAAAGTTGCTCTGTCTATCTAGAGATGCTGAATAGGACTTTGAAACAGTTTAGGGGCACCAGTGCAACATTGGTTTTGTGCTTCCTATCTCAGGACCCTTCAATTTCTAGCTCCAGTGTGATGTACTGCACTGGGACGTAGTTAGCTTGACAGAGCCAATCTAGGTGAACAATGCTGGTTTGATAGGTCCAGAATTTCTGATTCTAAGAAAACTGGAGGTGTTAGAGCAGCTCAGTGGTTTAATTTCAAGTGTAGGTTAGTAGTTTTATGGAAAAAAAAAAAAAAGGAAAATATATCAGTTTGCAAAATATCACCTGAAACCTGTTAGTTGTTAGAAGATAGAGCTGAAAACCAAAGGTGGTTTTATTTGATTCCTGTGAGAGTCCTGTGTGCTATCAAGGATTACCAGTGTTATCTGAGCTGCTGGGAGTCCAGCAGAGCAGGTAGGAGAGAGGAGTCAGCACTGTTCACCTAAGGAGCTCTGTGCTGCAGACTGTCATCTGGGAAGCCTTGAAAATCCAGCGTTGAAATATTTATGGCAGAATCACTACCAAAAGTAGTCACTTTAGACAAAACAGCAGTTTGCTCAGATTTCAACACAGTAACCAGCCAGTCCCCAGTAACATCACCTGGGGGAGGACCCTGTTGTGTTTTTCCTAGTGGTCTGAAGGCAGCCTGCCATTGAAGGACACCTTCTACACAGGTTTCCACACTGAGCTGACCCTGGGCAGGAGGGGAGCTGAGGGTGCTGCTGCTTTCCTCCACTCTGGCCCTTCTGCAGTGCTCAGCTGGACACTCTTTGGGTATCTGCACCAATTTGTTCCTACTGCTCCTGTCAGATAACACCTGAACAGAGCTGAAGGGATCACAACTTGCCCTGGCTTCATTTTTGGGGAAACACTGCGTGGGGGACAGTGTAACAGCACGAGATTGTCTCTTGCAGCCCAGAGTCTGGCAGCAGGGCTGTATTAGCTCTGTCACCAGAAGCAACAGTCCTACAGAGCACCTGCCTTGGTGTAACCTACATATGCTTCAGCTTTTAAGCCTGTCAGTGCGTTTTTAGATCGGTGTGTTTGTCCAAGCAGGAGCCAGGACACACTGAGACCTTTCTGCTGGGGACTGGCGTGCTCCTTGGGATGCTTTGTGGTTGGCATGGTTTTTAAAAAGGGCAAAAATTGAAAGGCTGATGGAAAAAATACGGTTAATTAAACGTGAAAGGTGCTGTCCTTGTTTGGACCGTCTGTTAATGGTATGACAAGCTCTGGTAAAGAGCTTAGCTGGCCAGATTAAAATTAAAAAATTGTCCTGGTCCATCTGCTAGCTGCAAGGAGTCTACTTCCATCACCTTTTCTTGTTTCTTCACTAAAGTGGAATACTGTCTTTGAAAAGAACATTCTCAGGATGTCTTGGTTGACTTTTTTTACCTGATATTTTTTTCCAAAGATAATTATATGTGACGTCAAGATATTTTCAAGAAGGGCAATGCTCTTGGTTGGCTCAAGGATACATTAAAGACAACAGCTCTTCTGCTAAAAGGGCTTTTCCTCTTTTGTTTTGTTCTCATCCCTTGCATATTGTGGGTTTTCACACAAGTATGTTTGGCTTCATTTGGAAAACCTTTCTTTGCCTTCCAGTGCTGGGAGTGATTAAAGGCGATCTTCAAACAGTGGCAGGTAAGGCAGAAATCTTATTTATATTGTTGTTTTCTAGGTTTACCCGTGGCAGTAGGTAGAGATAAGAATACCTCTCTGATTTGACTATAACAAAGGGTGACTAATATAAAGCAATGTTTGGTCAAACTGTGCAATATCAGTGTAAATATGGAAATATCAGGATGATTTCCAGGAGATAGTTCTGTACGTTTGTATTGTTTCGAGTGCAGAACGCAGCTACAGCAGGGAAAATTTTTCAACTTTGAGAGACACTAAATACTGCTAAGATTTTTTTTTT
>NW_008610321.1:5168-5830 GCF_000691845.1 Merops nubicus | reverse complement strand
AAGGATTCTATGATTCTATGATCTATCCATCTAGCTTCTCAGTTAGTGGGCTATTCCATACTTACCTGCATTCTTGACTAAAATTGCTCTTTACTGCAGGCTGAGGAGGAATTCTTACCACAGAACACAGTCCATCTGAAGCTGTGGTATTTGGCTTTCATTTGCATTTTTGGGATGGTTGGGATGGAAGACAGCAGAGTGGATATGTCTGAGAGGCAGCTGGTGGGAATGAATACATGTGTGCTGTTGTGCACAGGGAAATCTTCTGTAGCACAGTGATTAAGAACTCTAAGGTGCCAACTTGAAGGAAAAAGCCATTTTCGGAAGTATGGTTTAAAAGTAGCTTATCTATTGTGCATGTTTTCTGTTTATTAGAGGATCTGCCCACATTTATTAGGTGAGCAGGACCTCTTGTAAATTTTGGCTGTTCTACAGCTCAATATGGCTGCTAACTCAGGAAGCAACTGCACTGAATCAGTCTTTTCAAGAGTCAAGTCTTCCATCTACTCATTGAAGATTTAGCTCATCTCTAGAACCTGTTTACCCATAACTTGTTAGAAGTGCCAACATGCATCTGAATTTCACAGAATGTGGCATATATTTATTTGCCAGTTTTTTACTTATTGTTTTAGTGTATGTGGGTTTTATTCTCCTTCTTCTCC
>NW_008610321.1:0-5137 GCF_000691845.1 Merops nubicus | reverse complement strand
CCCCACCCCTTCAAGGAGGCCAAGTTAATAGATTTTCATGAAGAACCATTTAGGGTAAACTGTACTGGTTGTGTTACGGGAACACCACTGTAACCTTTTGCTGGCGTGTCCCCACCATCTCTGCCCAGCATGTGTTTTCAAAACTGTAGATGTGGACAAGCAACTAGTTTCTGCTTAATGAGTTTGTTCTACAGATGTGTTACTACATACCAGCTCAGCAGTCCACCAAGCCCTCACTGACCCAGGGCTTCAGTCTCCCTTAAACCCTAAGTCTCTGACAGGATCAAATGGAGAGCTTCCACAGCACTCTGCTTGTGCCCCCAGCATGCATTTTCCACTTAATTGAGTGGTATGTGCAACAAATGCCAAAATTAATGTTTAATGCCAAAATTAATATTACTTGCCAAAACAGAGACATGAGACCTCCTGTGATGAGGGTTGTTGACAAGAGCTATAAAAATTTTGGATTTACATTTGCAGTTGGTTCATAAAAATAGATCCACTGTTAACTACACAGTATGTTGTTCCTTAACATCACATCAGGAAACCTGCTTTTCAAGTTCTGAGGATGACAAACTATAGAATCAATGGCAAGAAAAACTGCACTTAGTAACTGCTGTAGGCTTACAAAAAATAAAAGAACACAAGAGAATCCAAGCTAGAATGGAAATAATATTATTTGCTGTTCCTGCAGATGAAAGGAAACAATAGAATCACTATATGCTAACTGTAAATAGTTTCTCATCAGAAGTTTCAAGGATATAAAATTGTATACCTGATCAAAATAAGTAGCTTTCTCTAACCACTTTTACTAAAAGAGTAATTAGTAGGCTGAGCTGTGCCAAATGGTTCATATGAGATGAACATTAGTGACCAGCTCAGGGCTGAGACCTCTCAATGACCTCTCTGCAGTGGCAGCCGGAGGATAGCTGCAGACAAGAGAAAAAGGGGATGATGACCTGGCTGCACAGGAGGCCTCTTTGGTCACAGGAGAAAACGTCTGTCCTCAAAACCCTGAGGACTTCTACAGCCCAGGGCTGTGGGGAGGTAACATATGCTGTAGGCCATGCTTTTGTTGTGTCCAGTGAAGGTTGCCACAGTTTTTAACATGGATCCAGTATCTAGGTGTTGGTCATGGCAAGAATCAGCTGGTTGCCCCCTTCACGCACATTTATAGAGACACCTTTGTTCCCAGTGGATAGACCTCTGCAATTCTCCGTGAGCAAAACCATTTAGAAAGCAAATAAAGTACTGGAAAATGAGCCTTATGATCCAAACAGATCTTTCAGCAATATTAAAAAATACAGAGTAAAAGGAAGTTGGTCAGTTCAGTTATTCCCCCTGAATAAAAGGTTCGGAGGTGCTCACTGTCTACAGCAGCAGATGGTAGAAAACATTTTCAGTGGGATTAAGACTCCTACAGTATCCACAACAGATGCAACTTGAGGTTTATAAAAGAGGCAAAGCCAAAAAAACTCCAACTCAATTATCTAACCCTTTAGTTGAAAGAATAACTTTAGAGCATAGAGCAAATTGGCTTTGGTGCACAACATGAAAATTCACTGTTTATAAAAGAACTTAGCTGCTCTAGCCATTAAAGTGTAACAGAAAAACAAAACAAAACCTAATCATACTCACTGTCACAGGGTATTCCTTCGTTTTCTGGTGTAAAAAGCCTGCTATGTCAGTAAAACATTAATGATAAATATATTAGTTAACACAGCTTACTAAGAGACAAAATTAAGTAGATTGGGTCTTCCTTTTTGCCTGACCACTTTCAACCACTTGAAACCCTGTCTGGCTGAGTTTAGAATCTGGATATCCTGTTATTCACCTGCCACTATGGCTTACTCATTCAAAACTCAGTTTGACACCTGCTACTGATTTCTGGCTTGACAGCTACTCTACACCAGTTTGCACCTGATGTCACCCTTCTTTGGTCAACAGTGGTAGTGTCTGGCCCTCACACCTTGTTTCAGACTAATGCAAATATTTTATGATTTGGAACAAATCGCTTCTTAAGTCACTTAAGGGAACCCATCAAACTCCTTTCTATTCTGAGTGGTTCTTTGTATTTTGGATCTTTTTAATCAGACAGATTTCTCTTTAAAAACATAACAGTGAGGTACTCTCACTCCAGTGCAATTTCTGTTGTGTTTTCCAGAAAAAATAATTAAAAACAAAACAAAACAAAAAAACAACCCTGCTGAGGAAACTCCAAGTTTACTTACTGAAGTGCAAACTCTTTGCTGATTATAATCCCAATCTATGCACCAAAAGGAGGAAGGTATAAAAGATGCTGACTTGTTAACAAGGCCTGTTTCTTAGCTACCTAAAGCTACCAAATTACGCTATAGCAGTACCTCAAGGTCTGCTCTCACTTGGGGCACGTATCTACCATCTTCCAGGCAATTTGCAAGTAGTCCTTTCCTCGAATAGCACGTCAGCTAAAAATCCCAGGACATGGAAGGCTATGAAACCTGAGATGGCAGAGCTCAAATGGCCTGTTCAAGCTCAGGTAAGAGGCCAGAACCAGCACTGAGTGTGAATCAAGTTCTCCTAGGGCTCCCTTATAACCATGCATACAGAACTATGCTGCTTTAGATACAATTATTTAAGATATTAGGGAAAAAAATTTGGTGGTGCAAGGATGACGACATTAGTTCCTGTGGGTATTTCCAGTCTGAACTAGACATTTCCAGGGGTCTAGTTGAGTTCCAGGGACACTAGCTGAGTGCGCTGGGTGTCTGCGCCGATAGTTTGTGTGCACTCTGCTACCCTAGCACATCAAATCCTAAACTTCCTGGACAATACAGAAACGAGCCCCTCACCCCTCTGATGAACACGTGGGAGGGAATAAGGGTACAAAATGCACAGCAGGTAGCTCACTGACTACACACTGCATCAGTGCAAGGCTCTCTTCTGTGCAGCGTGTTGTGGGGCCAGCCTGCCAGCTCCCACAGCAGCCACCTTTGTCCTGCACAGTTCCCTCTCTTCCCCCAGGTGGGAGCCCAATCCCACAGGTAGCAACAATAATCAAAATATTGAGTGCTGAGACCAAACCAAAGCTGGCAGGCAGTTATGAGCTCAATCTGTTACTTCCTCAGGAAGAGCAAAGGCAAACTGACTCACAGCTCTGGCCTCCTGGGCAACAGCCTCCTCCTGCTGTGGAGCAGAGCACAGACACATCTCCCACATCAGCAGGGCTCTCTGCAGCACACAGCCAACCACACCGGGCAGCGCTCTCCCTGCTGGGCAGTGTGAGCTTGTTGGGCTCCATTCAATGAAAAATGAAAACTTCAGAGGTGTAATGAGCTGTGAGGGTATTTTTTTCTGAATAATACAGTGCCAGAACAACACAGAACAATCCAGTGCAAGGGGTTGTTTCTGCACACATCCAGCAATACTTCTCATACTTAAAACCCCACACTATTGTTCTGGTTTGAGGTAAAACAGAGCTGGTTCTGCTCAATGAATTTACTTTTCAGCTAAAGCTCTTCTAATTAACTGCTGTCTGAAGTTAGCATTTTCTCAAACTGTCTGCTTTTAGCTGTGGTAAGACTTCAGCTACTGCCAGGGTTTGGTATACAGACCAAGGCCACTACTAAGCTTGTATCCCACACAGAGAGGGGTAGGGAATACATGGGACCTGCGGGGAGAAGCGGGCAGAATAACTGAACCCAAGATTCACCAGTGGGGTATTCCATCCCACAGCTAATATATATAGTAAAGCTGAAGGATCAGGAGGGGCAAGCCCTTCCCTCACCCTTCCACACCCCTTCTGTGGGGCTGCTGGCTGCTCCTGCTACAGGGGCCAGCATCTGAGGAGGACTCCATCCATCCTGCCTGTGATCCCAAGCCCTCTGTTCCTGAACTGAGTTCCAGACTCCAGCTCCTGTACCCAGGCACCATCTGTGGCTGAGCCCAGCCTGGGACCTTTCCCCAGGGGCTGCTCCCCAGCTGAGGGTGGCAGTGACATATTTCCATCGGGGGGAGTTGGGTCTTATACTGATGTGGTACGTATTTGTACATATTCTATTTTATTGTCATTATTACTGTTATTATTAGTGGTAGTATTAAAGCTGTTTTCCTTTTCTAATGAATGTCTCTCTCCCTTATTCCCTTTCCCTTTCAGGGGTGGGAGGTAGGGCGTTAACAGAGAGTGTCTGTTATGGTTCTAGGGGTAACCCTGACCCCAAACCGCAGCAACTATTTCTCTGTCCTGTGTCCCCTTACCAGCCTCCAGATTAATTTTTTGTAGTTTCCAGTGCACACACATAATGTGCCTATACAGGCAGAAGAATGCCAGGGTACCAGTGACTCTATTGGCCGAGAAAAACCAGTGTGCATTAACAGCAGAGTCCCTTTGACGCGATCTATGCATAAACTTCTCCAGGTTCGTCGTGTTAAGAATTTCATTACTTGTGGCGTGGTAACCTGTAAATGCGGGTATTTGCCGGTTCACTGCAGCACAATACCCCCTCTAGTGTCCGAACCCTAAACTGCAATTACAGTAATTGAGTGCAGTTTCTCCGTTCAAACTGAACTGCACGTAATAAAATCATAGGCAATCAGGCCTCTCTATCCCGAATACTTCTAAAGCAGTGATTGTTAAAGACACCCGCGTTCAGAAAAGATAATTTCTCTAGTTTTGAAGTCTTCAGCTAGAAATCACTCATGCAACTCTCACCCCTCTTCAGTGTACACAGTGAAACACTAACAGCCAAGGAGATAATATGCAGCAGAACAAATTTTTCTTTCTACTACCTCCAGAAATAATCCAAACTTTACAAACCGTACAAGAAGGGTTAAGAATTAAAGCTCATCTGTGCAAAAGGAAGTATGTAGATGATTTCCACAACACAATCAGCTGCTATGAATTCTGTGCAGTCTTTACACCATTTCCTGTTCCCTGAGCACAAAAGAGCAGGCAAGAAAGAGTAGCTCCTGTCCACAGTTCTGATAAAGTTCTGCATAACTTCAGTTGGGTGGGTAGTACAGTAAAATCCTAAATAGATCTAGTGCTGAAATCCAGAGCAGTGGCCCTATGAAATTCCAGTACAATTACATTCTAAAAAACACTGTCTCACACTACACCATGTGAGAAATGATATAATCATAGAATCATAGAATCCTT
>NW_008610320.1:22569-23040 GCF_000691845.1 Merops nubicus | reverse complement strand
CAATAAAAGTGGTTTAAATCACCACAACCATGCTGGTAGGTATATTTTTATAAGTATGAGACAGCCATGGTCCATACACACTAAGAGATTGTACAGTGGGTCTTTGGGAGCAATAGTGAACTAATTCACACTGTTTCACCTTTTCCTGACTTCCTGTGTACGCATATCCTAAAATTACAGGGCAGATGGAGGGCTGTTGTTAAATGTTGGAAGTCTAAGGTTCTGTGGTGGGTTAACCCGGGCTGAACAGGTGATGCCCACCAAGCTGCTCTATCACCCTCCCTTTTTCCTCCCCTTCTCCACTGAGTAAAAGTGGAAGGGAAAATAAGACAGAGACAGAAGTCTTGTGGGTAAAAAAACAAGTGTGGTTTAATTAGAAAGCAAAAGTTAAGCAGTGCTGTCTGTGGAAGCAAAGAGGAAAAAAAAAAAAAAAAATTTACTTCCCCACGTTGGGGGGTGTCTGGGCCTTTC
>NW_008610320.1:0-22556 GCF_000691845.1 Merops nubicus | reverse complement strand
TGGCTTTGGATGAGTAAGGAGTAGCCCCCCCCATCCTCCCCGCCTCCCTGGTACCAGCTTTATAGCTGAGCTGACACCATATGTTATGGAATATCCCTTTGGTCCGTTCGGGTCAGCTGTCCTGGTTATGTTCCCCCCAGCTCCTGCCCCCCATCCCATTGTGGGGGGAATGTTAGAAAGAGTCTTGGTGCTGCGCGAGCACTGCTCGGTGGTGGTCACAACATGGGTGTTACCAACATCCTTCTGACTCTCGGCACAAAGGCACTCAAAGGAGGCTGCCGTGGGAAAATCAGCTAAGTCAGATCCAATACAGGTTCTTAACTTTTAAAGTTCTCAGAGAAATGAGAAAATAGAGTTTGATCTAGAGACTGAATAGAAACCCTTCATGGCATGCTTTGTTTTTCCATAGAGTTCCTTTAGAGGTTTAAGCAAGTGATACGTGGAGAAAAGAGGTGGCAGAAGTTTTGTGGAGAAGAAGCTAAAGTATAATCATTCTGTTCCAAACAAGCACCCAGCAAATCCATAATGATGAGGCAGGCCAAAAATGAAACCAGAAAGTCAAGTGAGCAGGCTGAAGGGCTGGATCAAGGAGGTACAAGATAGGATGCTGATACAATGATGATGCAGGCACAGCCTAGCTCAGGTGAGGGCTAAGCACAGGAGCATCATATCTTAGTCACTGCTTCAAGCAGAGGTAGGGAAACTGTTGCTGAGGATTCTTTCAGCATTTTTCTTCAGAAGTTCTGAAGTTGGCTATGGCCTTTCAACCTGATCCCTCTTATGAAGAAGCTGGCCTTGAATGCAGCCCATTAGAATCTCGTAAGGAAGGGAATGCACTTAGGTTTATCTTGTGAATCTGACTTATAAGTCACTTAAAGATGGTTGCCAGGCATCAAAGTGGTATTATTTAACTATGATTGGTGAGTTTAAGTCTTCTGAAGGACCTGTTCAGGACAGAGTTCCTAGTAATAGGTGAGGGCCTTTGCATCCAATTCGGAAGAAAGGGAACCTTCATGTGACTCATCCTACAATTCCTTTGTATTTTGAAGATATGTCCAAACCTGCAAGCAGATCCAAGTATTTTTACAATGGAATAAGTGACAACATCAAGTCTTATTTCTTAATGTTGAGCATTCTGTTGTTTTCCTTATGGGGCTGAAATGCATCAGTGAACATTTTTTTGTCCCCATATTTCTTTGGGTCTTCTCTTTTTCTCTCTTGCTACTAATTTATATCTGCAAATTATGACTTGTATTTTGTTCTTTGTACTTGACTTTAAACAACAGCTTTTACTTAATATTTTTCCATTCTTTCCTTGTGGTGTTGTGTGGTCTCCAATAACAGTTGATGGCTATATAAAATTCTTGTACAATTTCCAGTTTCTATATGACATGAAATTTGCTGAAAATATTTGCATATTTTCATACGGTGCTGTGGTTTGAGGCTTGGAATGGGGTCGTGACCTTCCAGCAACTGGGAGGACCCCGGGTGGGGGTGAAACCATTGTATTCCCTCCCCTTCCCACACACACTCTGATAAGAGGCAGGGAGTGGTTTCTTATTTCACTCCTGCCTTGGAGCTCGGAGAGGAAAGTTCTCCTTTCACTCCGTGGGACCCTGGAACCATTTCTGAGGGTTTTGTATATTTTATTGTTTGTATTATTCCCCTAATCTTTGTATATATTATTTTCCTTACCTCCCTTTTTAATTTTCTGTTCCTTGTTGAACAATATTCTTCATTTTTTTTTCTTCAGAAGTGTCTCTCTCTCTCTCGAGGGGGGGGAGAGGCGAGTACATAGTTCTGTTCCGTGTGGGTCCTGCCCTGAACCCCTTTTTACACGGAACCAGGACATACGGCTTTCTTTAAACCTCATTATTGTGATTTAGAGTTTGCATGCATGTAAGAGATGTTAGGCAGGATATGAAAAATGAAATACGGATTTTGTTTGGAAAAAGTAAAGAAACGTAGGCAAATGCAAAGTACTTCTGATAGCACATACCTGCAATATTACTGTATCAACTAAGTGATATTAAATGCAAGTATATTCCAGAACAATTCTTCTGTATCTGTATATATATGTGTTTTTTTCCTAATGTATCATTGCTTTTGTGGAATGAACTATTAAAGACTATGAAATAAGGTGGTATAGGTGACTAGGTTTTGTCAGTAAAATTTATCAGTACTTGGTTCTGGAGCTTGAGGGTGGTCATGCTCAAGAGCCCACTCCTGAAGGAGGCTGAAATTGAAGTGTTTTCTCTTTTCCTTGTATTTCCTCATCTATTATCATGTACCTTTTTTCTTCTATTTCATGTCTTCAACTTTATAACACAAATTGTACTATTTGCACACATTTTTCTGTACTTTTTTTCTGCAACTATGTCATTAGCTCACTGCTTTGTATTTTCACATTAATTTTATGCTTATTTGTGATGATAAAAATACTTTTTTTGCAGGTTCTGATATTGCTACTGTTACAGTATTACAGCTGGTTTATAAACAGTTGCCAGCACGCATATTTTTTAAAAATGTCTTTTCCCCAGCTTAACTTTCTTTTGTTTTCAGCTTTACAGCAGGTATAAATTCAGCAATAGTCAAAACGCGAATGTAGAAAAGGCTTTAGAAACTCAAACTGGACCATGGAATATGCTGAAAAAATATGGGAGGTAGTGCTTGTAATAAGACCAGACTAGCACTTAATGGCTAATTTTGCATGCATATATAGTAAATAAGGCTCTCCATGTTGTTTGAAAGTTGCTTCTATCATATAAAATTAATTTACTTTCATGTTCTCTGTATAACATCAGGGAAAATTTGTGGGTACGTATCTTATTTTCCACACAGAAGTAGTACAATTTTGGACATTGAGGTATAATGCTTCTTCTTTATAGACCACGTGTAGATTTTGTCATCAGATTTATGCGACTGATCAGTTGATAAAAATAAATGTGAAAAAAGGTCTGTAGTCTGCCAATAACTATTTTTTTTTCATGGCAAGGGAAAATAACAGGAGGAATTGGAAAAAAAAAAAAAAGCAAATCCATGCAATCTTTGAACAATTAAAATAACAGCTTTCATCAACGTGATAATACGGCAACGACGATCAAAGCTGCTAGTGGGTATTCATTTGTCAATCCAGTAACCTCACTGATGAGGAGTGTTTAAGAAAGTGGTTTTTGAAACGGTGAGTGTATAGACAAGAAGGTGAGAGGTTTCTGAGAGGCAAGAGGAAACAGAATTACCATGTATCAATGAAAGACTTGCACTTTCATGTCAGCTCAAATATTCCTTTGTGAAACTATGAAGGTAGCATCACACCTATATGGTAATAAATGAAAACACAAAAGACTTACCAGAGAGGTAGGGCAACTGGTAACAGGGAGACTTGGATAGTAATTAGGCTTGCAGTGGCAGTCAGGCTATCCAGGGAACCACCAGCAGGGGGGTGGATTTCTAAAGTTGTAGTGCGTTTTCTCGGACTACACAAAAAGAAGCCTCATATAGCCCTGTAGAGCAATGGAGTAAAATATCCTGTGTAATATATTTTGTACCATTTGTTTCCTTAACGTCTGGTATTTCATCCAGAAAATCCAGATGGAAAACTTCTACTTCACAGAAAGGTCCTAAAGAGTTACTTTCCAAACTGAGATTTTCTATGCATGATGTTGGTGAAGAACGGAGAGTACTGTCATTGACCTGCAGTGCCAGCAACCAAACGAGGGAGAGAAGACTAAAAGACACAGGTAGAGGTTATGGTTAGTGGGGATAGGACAACTGTACTTTGTACAGCTTTAGATTAATGAGGGTAGTAAATATGCAAATTGTGCTCCAGCTGGTGTGCCAGTCTCGATGATGAAATATTTCCCCACGCAATTCAGACACAAAACCACAATCATAACTGTGACAAGAAGAGCAGAAGGACATGTAGTTAATTCTCTTGTTCAAGAAATAAACTAGTATATGTTTTATTCTCCTCATAAGTAGGAAAGAAATGAAATTAATTGCTATGTATTCAAAAGCTCATCTATTTTTATGTTTGGGATTTTTTTCACTTCATCAGTCACTGCTTTTACAGAAGTTTCTTGGGGCCATCTCACCAACAATAGAAATTCTAGAACATTTCCAGCCAAATTGTTCCATAGTGTTGCAGTCTCATCATTGTAATATTTTTTTTGTAACAGCTAGATGGAAACTACACTGTTCTTGATATTTGATACAACTGGCTCTCATTCTTCAAGTGTGTTGCTTTTACTTAGAGTATGTTTTATTTGGATTCCTATCAGTGCTGAGAAAAGTAATTTCCAATATCTGGCATCCTTACTCCTGTTATATATCCTGTATGATATTAAATTTTTTTCCTGTGGTAGCTAAAGTTCAGTTGATGATGCCCTGGAATGCCAATGTGTTTTTTTTTTTTTAACTTCCCCACTCCATATTTGCAAATTTGACTGTTCTCTCATCTTCACTTTTGACCTTGTATACTTATGTTGCTTATTTGGTGCTGAAAATGGCATCTTTAACTTTAATTCAGGAAGATGTAGCTGCCTCCTGTTTATGACTTAGTTTATAAGCTAATTTCCATTAGGAGACACTATTCCCTCCTGATTCACAGCTCTCAGCTTCCCTGAAAAATCTACGGTTTTTGTTCCTGTGATTGATGCTACTTCTAGTATCTGAAAAAAATCTTATTTTCATCTTAAAAAAAAAATCAATTCAATTTGCTTTTGCATACTGTTTCTAGTTTCAGATCATTTTGAGTTCTATTAGTCCTTTGATGGTGTTACAGTCCTCTGGGGCTGCTATTGCCAGCAATCACAATAAACATTCTTTGAGTGATAAAATGCATTATTTCACTGATACTGTGTGAGGAAATAATTCACTTGAAATACCAAAAAAAACACAATATCTTAACATCTGGGCTGTATTAACAGAAACACAGCTAGTAGATAGGCAACGTTTTAGTGCCCCTTTTGATATTTTTTTTTATTTGACTTTCTGGAAGATTGTATCTACTTTCAAGTACCTCAAAAGAAGAAAAATGTTTATAAACTGGACTAAGTTCAACAAGGGACTTTAGAACTGGTAGAGGTGTGGAGCAGCTGCTTTGTGAGGAAAGGCTGAGGGATCAGGGCTTGTTCATCCTTGAGAGGAGATGGCTTCAGAGAAAGTTATTGAAAAAACAGGTCTAAGCTCTCTATTGTAGTGCGTTGACAGGACAAAGAGAGAAAACAGTTATAAACTTAAAGCAATAGGTTCAGACTAGACATAATATCAACTGGAATATATTTTCCTGAGTATTAGACTGGACTGACTCTTTTGGAACATTTTGAGCATGCTGCACATAAGACCTTCCTTCATCTTTTTTGCCCTTCAGAGGTGATCCCAGCTGCCTGCTCCCTGAACAAATCAAAGGCTGCTTGACTGATGCTGGAGGTCTGGGCTCTGTGACTATTCTTTCCTTCCCCTCAGTCTTCATCTTGACTTTCCATGCTTACTATGCCCAAGGCTGCTGCAGATTGCTGCCTTCTCACTGTATCATTATTCAGCATTAAACTGAAGTTCCTGAGGGTTGATGACCTTTGTGACTTTAAAATTTGGACTCAAAATAGAAGGAGTAACCCACAGTATCTTCTGCACAACTTAATCATAGAATAGAATCGTAGAATATTTTAGCCTGGAAGGGACCTCTAGAGGTCATCTGATCCAACCTCCCTACACAAGCAGGGACATCTCTACGTAGGTCAGGTTGCTCAGAGCTCCATCAAGCCTGACCTTGACTGATTCCAGGGACTGGGCCCCCACCACCTCTCTGGGCAGCCCATTCCAGTGATCAATCATTCTTATATTAAATAATTTTTTTTCTAATGTGGAGTCTAAATCTGTCTTTTTCTAGTTTAGAACCATTACTTTTTGTCCTATCATTCCAAATCCTTTTGAATAGACCTTCCCCCACCTTCATGTAGGCTTCTTTCAGGTACTGGAAGGTCCCCCTGGAGCTTTCTCTTCTCCAGGCTGAACAGCCCCAGCTCCCTCAGCCTGTATTCATACAAGAGGTGCTCCAATCCATTGATCATTTTGGTGGCCCTACTCTGGACTCGCTCCAATATATCTACATCCTTCTTGTACTGGGGGCTCCAGAACTGGACACAGTACTGCAGGTGATGTCTCACCAGGGCAGAGCAAAGGGGCAGAATCACCTCTCTTGATCTGCTGGCCACAGTTCTTTTGATGCAGCCCAGGATGTGATTTGCTTTCTGGGCCGTGATTGCACTCTGGTGGCTCATGGCCTGTTAATCATCCACCAGCACTCCCAAGTCCCTTTCCACAGTACTGCTCTCCCAGCCTGTACTGATAATGCTGGTTACACCAGCCAAGGTGCAGCACCCTGCACTTGGCCCTGTGGGCCTAGATGAACCTTATGAGGTTCAACCTCTCTAGCCTATCCAGATCCCCCTGGATGGCATCCTGTCCTTCTGGCATATCAACTGCATCCCCCAGCTTGGTATTGTCAGCAAACTTGCTGAGGGTGCGCTCAGTGCCGCTGACAATATCATTAATGAAGATATTAAACAATACTGGTCCCAGCACAGACCCCCGAGTGACACCATTTGTCACCATGCTCCATCTGGACATCAAGCTATTGTCCACCACTCTTTGGATGTGACCATCCAGCCATTTCTTTATCCACTGAACAGCCCACCTATCGAATACAAAATTCCCCAACTTAGCGATAAGGATGTTGTGGGGGACCGTGTCAAAGGCTTTGCAGAAGTCCATATAGATGACATCCATAGGTCTTCCCGTGTTGACTGATGCAGTCACTTCACTGTAGAAGGCCACTAGGATGGTCGGGCAGGACTTGCTGCCAACTTGAGGGATGTAAGATGTTGACAGTGAAAACTGGGGCAAAAAAGTTAAGTACCTCAGCCTTCCCCTCACCCGATGTTACTAATTCACCATTGTTTATCACTAGGGTGGGCACACTTTCTTTGACCTTCCTTTTCTGATTTAGATAGTTATGGAATGCCTTTTTGTTTTTCTTTGTAACCCTTGCCGAGTTCAGCTCTAGCTGCACCTTGGCCTTCCTGACTTTATCCCTACATAACCAGGCAGCATCCCTGTATTCCCCCCAGGATACTTGTCCCTGTTTCAATTCTTTGTGAACTTTCACCTTGGTTTTTAGTTCAATCAGAAGTTCATGCTGGGCTTTTTCTCTCCTTGCCCGATTTCCCGCACGTGGGTATTGAGAGCTCTGTCGCTTTGAAGAATAGTTATTCAGGGGTAGAAAACAAGACAAAATATGAAGGTGACTGGAATCTAGATGCACACTTTTGGTTTTATTCTTATTTGGTTGTTTTGTGGTTTTGTTTGCTGCTTTTTTATTTGTTGTTGACGGAGAACATTGGATTAATAGTAACTTCTGGTAGGTATTACAAATTTCCAGAAAAAAGAACAATGCAGTGGGTAATGCTCAGGCTGTGCTGTGTCAAGTACTGAGACTCTGGCTTCTACTGTCCTGCATAATCCTTAGCTCAGGTTTCCCTAGGATTGTGTGACCTGGCTCTCAAACAGCTCGGTGTGCATGGCGTGTACACCATGTGTGATGTTATTCATAATACATGGGAAGTTAATTTAAAAAGATAAACAAAACTTTTAAATAAGCTCACGAATGAGTCAGGTTCATTCCTCACTCCAGTTTTATTAACTTACTTGCCAAAGAGGCAAACAATCTCAAACATAAAGCAATGGTTGAGATTCTCTTTATGAATCATGCTCTTTTCTGTGATAAAAAATTATAACCATGAAATTAGCAAAATGGAGGGGTGTGGAAATCATTCTGTTCTTGAGTATAATGAAATCTGAGAATAGTATGTAACTGAATCAGCTTCATGACAACTTGACAATTGGTACTTTCTTTCTTGGATGTAAATATTTATTTCAAATGAAAGAATAATAAACAGTTAAGTTTTCATCTTTCCCTTGTCCTGTACAAGACCTTTACTCAAGTATTGTTTTTTGCTTGTTACTTTTAAACTTTTTTTTTTTGTTTTTATTCCTCTTTACTCAAATATTTTGTTCCATCTTGATTACATTTCTTCTCCTTAATGAATAGAAATCTTTGAAAATAAATATTCAAGTCTGATGAAGGCAGTGAGTTTGGCTTTGCTATCCTAGGTCTCATGACTTCTGTCCACAGTTTTCCTGCTGCTGCTCTCTGTTGCTCCTTCCAGTCTTAACAACGTGGAAGGAAACTTCTGCTGTGAAGGAGTTGTATTTTTGAATGCTATTTCTAAGTTAGAGAGATGCTTCTGCAGACAGGCTTGGAGAGACCTTCATGAGTTCTCTTTTATCTACAAACTATATAGACACATTAACAAGGTTCTGTTCTTGATTTTAGTATACCTTAAAGGTAATTTGTGCATTTGTAAAGCCATTTAAAATTACATAAAGTAACATTCTTAGTGATAATACCTGTTTCCAGTGAGTGGATTTCCAAATGTGGTTGTGCTACTGCATATTTGTGTGTTCAACAAAACTGGTAAGATTAACAAGTATGGTCAAGAAAAGATCAATTCCACAGAAGCAAGTTTGAATTATGCAATTTCTGCAGTGTCAAGAGACTAACAGCAAATCCAAAATTCCTTTCTTGTCTTCCCTTTATTTTTGTATTTGTCAGGAGAGGTGAGAAAGACATAATCCTGTGAAACTAAACCTGTTCAACACTTCTCAGCAATGTAGACAAATTGAAGAGAAAGTTAAGTTTCTTTCTGCAGTGTTAGCTTATACCTGAGCCATAACAGACTCTTATAAATACTGAAGATAACTGTTGTAGCTTGGAGGACTTGTAAAATCATTAATTTCCAACAGAAACAAGACTCTAGATGACTTTTGTTATTTAGTCACAGACTTTTATTACAAAGTCACATGGAATACCCAAATGACTTTAAGGTTCTTCTATGGTACCAAAATATCTAAGCATTCCTGATAACAGCTATGTCTTCAAAACCCTGGAAGTAAATCAGAGCTATTATTTTCATTTTACAAGACAGGTTCTGACTGACAGAAGTAAAGGGACTTACCACGGTTTACATTAACAAGCCATGGATGAACAAGCACCTGAACTCAGTTTTCTAAGGAAAATACCAGTGCTCAACAGAGAAAAAGAACAACTGTTAAAAGAACAACAGTTCTTTGAGCCATGAAGGAGTCCTTTGGATGGCATGCTACACTAATTCATCATGTTGGAACTGTGCTGATGAGCAGTCATTTACTGATGCAGAATAGCCAGGCTGTTGCTCTCATCAGCATGCTGCACTGCCTGCAGAGGCTCAAAAATCAGAGTGCATTCTACATTTCCCATTCCTAGCCTGAACAGAGGTGGATTTGTGTTATGAGAAGAAATTTCAGCCTCTGGAGTCACTGTTCAACAATTCCTCTAATCTGAATAAAGAATGATATGCGTTTCTGTAAGAATAATATCCATGATATTGTGAAAAGAATAATTCAAAAATAAGGAGAGACTTCATAATGACAGAAAGGCAACTTTTTTCATCTTAGAGATTTTCTAGTTTTCTTATTTTCTACTTGAATACACCTTGTAGCTGCAAAATACTGCTGGCATTATGCTAGTCATGTCTGTTTCATTTATTTGTGGAAAATAACACCCTGACTTTTGAATGCAGTGTCATGACAATGTTTTTATTATCTCAGCTCCATTAAAATTGTTGAATAACAGTTAATGATTATTGGCATTCAGTGGAGAATTGTAACAAAAGCAGAATTTCAATAAGGAACTAGAAGTCCCCAAGGCTTACTGCACCCACTTGATTAAACGTAGAGTTCTCTCTGCAGTCAGAAAGTGAGAGAGAATAATAAATATTTTGTAGGTATTTAGATATTCTGCATTTTACTAGGACTACTCATTGCTGTGTTCTGCTACTGCACATATACCTAGTGGTTCAACTAAATATTTGCTTATTATAGGAGTTCATTCAGCCAGCATACAGGAATTTTACTGGTTTTAGTTATGTCCCCCACAACCATGCATGGGATGTGAAACAATACGATTTCTTTTGTGACAAAGCACATTGCACAGCTTCCAGCCTGCCCTGAATGCATTTCTGCAGAATGTAATATGGGCTAGCATAACTAAATCCTTCACTGAGAATAGTGTACATTAAAGTATTCTCTGCAAATTGCCTTGCATCCTGGTAAATCATTTGTGAACAGATGCTAAGGTGTTCATCCATGGGCAACATATTCTCCTCCAAAGTATCTCCTGATGGTTTATGCATATTTCCCAGGACAATGCCACCTGTTTTCCTTGTATCCAAAGGGTACATACGGGTACACAGACACCTAACTCTCCCCTCCACTACAACCAGAATAATGGTACTTTAAATATTTAGCATTACTTTTGTGTCTGTGTCACTCAAAGCTGCCACAGAGGATCCAGAAAATTGCAGCTTGATGTTTAAGGAAGGATTCATGAAACTGAATATAAAATATTCTATTTATGCACACACTTCTGGTATTGCCAAAGGTAATAAATAGAGGTAATTTTAAACTGTTTTTACATTAGAGTCAATGGGAGTAGGATAAGGAACCACTTTAGCAGTTTCCAATTCCTGTACACCGTTTCTCATTGCAGAATAAGACGTGAAAGTGCATAGGAATGAGGTATCTCAAAGGTTGAGTACAGAGGCAGAGGATCAGCAGAGGAGGTGACAGTGTGGTTTTGGGTTGGAGAAATTTTCAGGAGGGGGGCATGAAAGAATGATTCCCAAAGAACAGTAGGAGTTTCAGTTATAGATCGTGTGCTAACAACAGTGAGCCTGGAATATAAGGATAACTACACTGATGATACCCATGTATTCTCATTCTGATTTTAAGAAGTTACATGGATTTGCCCAGTTAATTTTCCACTCCTATCATCCAAATAAGTGTTTTTCAGAAAGCAGATGTCTACAGTGGGCCTTGGTTTTGCAGTTTTCCTGCAAAGTTAGGCAAGTATAACCTTTCCATAGGGAAGGAAAAAAATCAGATTTTTTTTTTTTTTTTTTTGGCACATAATGTACCATCAGAAGAAGTAAATAACAAAAAAGGAAATATCAGACAGATAACAATCCAGGATTTGAATTTTAGATGATTTAGTGATTTTATGCAGGAACAAAGCTGCTAGATAACAGATATAATAAGACCTTTTTTTGAGAGATGATAAGGAGTACTTGTCTTATTTTACTTTGACCTTTTATCTGGACAGTGACAGTGGGCAGCAACAGCTTATTGAGTTACACGGCTTGTTTTGTGTATCAGTATAAGCATTTTCTTGTGTGTAAGAATGGAGTTTCGTCTTTATAAAGACAATCTCTGCTATGTCAGAAGTCTCTTATTCTGCCTCTAACATATCTCATTTGTGTATTCCTTACATGGGTTAGTCAAACAAATGTTGCTGCAGTTGCTTTTTTTGAGACACTTCTTATTACTGTTTCCATATAATGTTATGCTTTGTAATGTTAGAATATAAAACTATCCTTCTAATAATACTATGTGTACCTACTATAAGGTCTTGTCTTTAGCTAGGAAAATCACTGTCTTTGTAAATATTTCATGGCAGGGAGTGGAGGACTATCCAAATGCAAATTGGAACTATCTACCCCTGGACTGACTCTTGTTATCTTAATAAGACATTGTCCATAGAAGCTGGTTCTCTTAACTGTGAACTTTAACAAGTAAACGGTTTAGTCAAACTGCTTATTGAGATCTGATCAGTGTTGAATGGAACTCTCTGAACTTCAGCTGTGTCCTCCATTTTATTCATACTAATTTAACTCTGGAAAGAGACTACAGCAGAGATGTCATAGGTCCTTCTTCTTACTTCTCTTACTCATTGAATATTTCACTGACCAGGTCACTTCCCTCTGCCTTCTCTGTTGCAATTTTGTCCACCTGATTCTCTTGATTTTTAATTCCCTCAGAAATACATATCTCAGCACTTTTAAAGGTCAAGCCTTTAATGGTTTACCCATCTTTCAGAGGAGCACAATATCTACCAAAAGAATCTCAGAGACTAGCCACGTACTCATGAAATATCGCATTGCTATACATTTCAAGATAATAGAAGTTTGTATAATTGAATATTATCTTATTAGATGGTTGCTTTACAACTGGTAATTGCTTCCACAGACATCAGATATGACAGATGAGAGGATGAAGGTGTCAGAATTTTTCTTCAAAGGAAAACTAGAAACTGAGATGAACTGTCTAGTCTATATCCCTTTTCCACTTAAGTCAAGATTAAGGTATCAAACAACTACTTTTCATATCTTTTGCTGTTGCTTTCTGTTGTGGTTTGAGGCTTGGAATGGGGGCGTGACCTTCCAGCAACTGGGAGGACCCCGGGTGGGGGTGAACCATTGTATTCCCTCCCCTTCCCACACACACTCTGATAAGAGGCAGGGAGTGGTTTTTTGTTTCACTCCTGCCTTGGAGCTCGGAGAGGAAAGTTCTCCTTTCACTCCGTGGGACCCTGGAACCATTTCTGAGGGTTTTGTATATTTTATCTTTTGTATTATTCCCCTGGTCTTTATATATATTATTTTCCTTACCTCCCTTTTTCGTTTTCTGTTCCTTGTTGAACAATATACTTCAGTTTTTTCTAAAAAGTGTCTCTCTCTCTCTCGAGGGGGGGGGGGAGAGGCGAGTACACAGTTCTGTTCCGTGTGGGTCCTGCCCTGAACCCCTTTTTACGCGGAACCAGGACATAATTGGCGCCACGGAACCAGGACATAATTGGCGCCACGGAACCAGGACACTTTCAATACAGGATATTTTCCCTGCTCTTGTGAATTATGGTGTTATTGAAAAGTCAGAAAGCAAAGCACAGGGAATGAACGGTGTTTTCTGTTTAGCTCTTATTGTTCTACTACATTGTATTGGTTCTTTTTTAACATGTAGTGTTGAAGAATTTTAAATAAGGGAGTCTTAGTGACTACCGTATAGTAATCTCTGCCAGGGGGAGAAATACACTTCATCAAGTATTCCAAATCCATGAGAAAATATCTCTCATGTTCTTGTCCCTTAAGACTTCAGCTAATGGTGAAATGATACATCTGGGGATGTGGAGTAGCTCAAAATGTTTGCTTCTAAAGTTTTCACAATTATAGCTTTTAAAATATGAAAATGGAGAGAGAAAAATGGATTTGAACGCTGCTTTGTGTCTCTGTTGCCTTTAACAGGAAGGACAGTTGTTTCCTACACACAGGAAAAAAAAATATTGAAAAGTTGAAAATATGCCAGTGTTTTTGATGAAATTTTAAATGGTACGTTTGGCAAATGTATTCAAATTTTCTGTTCCCTATGTAAAATTCTTCTGTGTTTATCCTGTTTTGTTCTAATACTTAAGAATGTTCTTTTTTTTTTTTTTTCTGAAAGTAGAGTGAAAATTGCAGGAGAGGTAAATTGAGGAATGTGATTGCTGTTTATAATTTTATATTATTTAAGAATAAGCTAATAAGATCTTAGTGTTTAATCCATCCATAAATGTGAGAATATCCACTGTTCCTTAATTGCATCTCATAAACATTCAGTTGCTGCACATTTGAGTTAAAACATCAAGGAACATAGTAAAATATTCTGAATTTTCTTGTTTTGAACATGTATGCAATCTTTCTAGAGGAACAGCCAGAAACTCCCTCGTGCCCCCTCATGCCCTCTCCCCCCACACCCAAAAAGAAGACTATATGGAATATGTTATGAAATCATTTGGAATATTCTCCTACTCATATCCTTGTTAATTAGCACATTGAGAGTCTATTAACCTTGAAACATTTTCCATTTGTGTGATCTACAAATTCCTGATTAAAGCTAGTCTCATTTTTATGTTTTAATGAAGTTTTAGAATGAGGGTGGTAGCAGACTGACATGGACATTCCCTCTTTTACTTTAAGAGGGCATATGAAATCGCTCAGACTACCTCATTTTGCTGCTGTGAATCTAATCCTTTGTAAACACCTCCAGGAGTGACAGAATAAATAAAACCAGTGATTTACATAATATATTCAGTTCTAAGACAAATGATCTCTTCCAAGATAATGGATTTTAGTGTACAAACACAATAATGTCTGAATTTAGCTGAGATGACTGAAAGTTCCTTGATTAGTGCACATAAAAAAATAAAGCATGATTTACTGGTGACTACTCAAGAGCAAAGCTGTTTACTTAGCAGAGAAAAGGTTGTTTGTTTTTTATTTTTTTAATTATTGCGTAGTGTTTCTGAATCTTTTTACTTCAGTATCTGCTAATAAAAGTTTAAGGTTTATACCTTTTTACCATTATCTACAAATGGTGACTAGCACCCTACCACTCCACTTTACTTTCTGGTGAAAAAAATACTGTCTTTCTGATTCTGCTACACATGAATGACTGACAATTCAGTGATATGACGGTACTGATTAAAATCCTTCTTTACATACATTGAATCACAAAGTGTATATTGTTAGATCTCATATATTCTGGATAAAGAAGCTGTAATAGTTCTCATCACAATATAAAAACGTGAAACATAATGGTTAAATGTACAATTACTTAAGAATTTTTTATTCTAACAGACTATATTTTCTACTCTCATAACTTCTAAACACTCTGATTGCTTTCAGAGATTAAAAGTCAGAAAAATCACTGGAGAGCTGAAATTGAATTTACAAAAATAGTGAGTTATTTTAAAGTATGCACTCTCTTGGAAGCAGGTATGAACAACTATTGGGATTTGCACTGATTTATACTGAGGCTTGCAATAAAGTTTTCAAGCAAATTGGACATTAAAGCAAATTAAATTCATCTGTGGATAAAAAAAATCAAGTGTTTTATATTAGAGTGAAAATTCAAATGTCTGAATGTGTATTATTTTCTCTAGAAAAAAATAATGATTTCTCTGTAATATATTGATAGTGATTTGCTTTTTGTTACTTGCTCTAAAAGAAATGAGATTACTATAATTTCAAAACAGATTTTTAGAAAAATATTTAATATTAAGGTGTCTCTCATTCCATTTAATTATAGAAAACATGGAAGGGTACAGTAAAATGTTTTTTATTGCTACTAATGACATTTTAGATGAGACCTTTCATCAGAAGCAGGTTATGATATCACAATCCACAATGATTTTCACTACCATAATTTTATTATAAATTTGTCTTATAGAAGTGTTATCTCTCTTTCTAAGCAGATGCTTCCAGTACTAAACAAAACGTTGTTACCTGAACAATCCTGAAAAAGGAATGTCTAGAATCATACATACTGTCACAAGACAGAGGAGATGTCAAAATGTCTGTTTTATTATTACCATATCTTGGAGCATAAGAGATACAGTAGGCATAAAGTACATGTCTCTATATTCAGACTGAAGCCCACGGTGTGCATTCCAGAAAGAAGTTTCAGATTTATGATATATATTGCACTGTCCAGTTTCCAAGAAGGCTTTGTAAAGAGGTGGGGCAGTAGATGTTTGGTTTTCCTCCTGCTTTGTATCATTGACAAGAAAAGCTCAACAAGGTCACTTCTGACAGTGTTAGTTTACCTAATAGGCAAAATTTGCTCATGCAATAATGCATTTTCACAAAAAGTAAATATTTGTGGAAGAAATAGTGTTTTTTTCTGGATTTTAAGTTGGAATGAAGATTGTGTAACGAGTAGAAAGGAAAAGGAAGCTATGTGTATGTAAGAAAAGAACAAATTTTTATATCTGGTCTGAATATATTAGCTGTGCAGTGTTCAGGCAAATACTTTTCAATCTGTAGTTTGCTATCAAAATGTTGAACCATCACTGTAAAATAGTTTATGATGAGCCAGCATTTTTGTTTTCTAAGTAAATGACTGAAATACTTTGAGTGAATGACAAATCGTGTAAAAAATATATCAGCTTTCAATATAGATGCTCAAAGTCTGCATAAAAATGAAAGTCTTTTCATGCAAACCTGTAGAACAAAGAGTTGGAGTGAGTAGGAGTTCATCTGTCTGAAAAAAAACTTCATAAGCATTGATCATTTTACAAGTACATTTTAGACTTTCCAAATTTTCAGTTACAGAATGACATAAGAAATACCACAAAACTGTTGATAGATGCAAAGTATGACCTTCATTGTCAAGTGCTGCCGTTCCTGAAATGTACTGAGAATACATCAAGAATTGTTTGCACTAAACCACTCTTTTCTGAAGGTCTGAGTAACGGATTTAAATCTTTAACAGAACACAACCATTTTTTTCACAACTGTACAGATTTTACTGATGTTTATATTTAGTCATGCTGAAAAGAAGTGAGGAGGTAGACTGTAAAAAACATCTTTGTTTCATTTAACTCTGATCTGGTGTTTGAAGTGTTGTCTCTCTTACATGGAGTGGTTGAAAAAAGTGTCACCTGTGCTTCAGCGTGGCAAAAACTTCCAGGGAAGTTCTCTGCCTTTCCCTGGGAGTAACCAAGCAGGCTCAGCACAGGGGGTCTGGGCAATGCAGAGTCAGATGGAAGGACCAACACACACAGATTTGGAGCTGGAACAGAGAGTTAGGGAAATGGTTTTGCAGCAGGCAACACATTATCTGTGATAACCAGAGGGAGTGTGTACTTCAAGCAGAGGGGACAGTATAAAAGATCTAACTTGCAGGGAAACAGTGATTAAAGGGTAAACTTGATTTCCAGGTTTTCTATTCTGTCTGTCTTAGTTGCATTAAGACTCTAATAGTCTCAATGTTAATTACTTTGGTAATTCATTATCTTCTAAAATGGTCTTATCTGCCAAAAGCCCCTCTACTTGTTAAAAAACACTACCAGCAAGAGTGAAGTAGAAGCCTTTGATACAGTGCTTAAAAGAAAAGCTGGGGAACCTCCACCTCAGGGCCTGGTTGGGAGTCTGTGTTGCTAGGTTAGTCAGATCTGCAACCATCATCTAGAATGTTTTGGAGCAAGTTAATAAAATCAGCAGATAAATATTTTTATTTATGTTACTATATGCCAACTTCTTTAAAAGAATTATTTAATGTTTATCACTGACAGTAGCAAGCACTTTAGAAGAGTAGAAGAAAGGTTAATGTCATCTTCACCTTGGAGAGAGCTATGAAGAAAAGTGCAGCGAGAAAGTCCTCCTCCTTTCTCCTTCAACCTTTCATATAGGAAGCAGAAGTTCATAACTATTTTTTTTTGGCTAATCAGTGTTTCCATACACACAATGTTTCTTCTAGTTAACTGACTCATTTGTTTCCTCTGGCTTTTGTTAAAAAATTACTTTTTTTTTATTATAATGTGTCTTATTTCTGGTTTGATATTCTGGAGTTCTAGGCCTTGCTAATCTTTGTGGCTAACAAATTTAGAAAAAAGTTGGACCATAATATCTTGGTTGTATTCAGTAAAACTGAAAAATTTACCACGTAGTTGTTTAAAAATTTTCACATTTTTGCTAAGTGTCAAATTGTTAAAAACAATAGAGAAGTGGCTAAGCAAATAAGGTATTAAAATTCAGGGTGTTTACTTTGAAATTAGTCTAGAGCTTTTTCCCATCTAGGCTGGTGGTAAACTAGATTTGGGGAAAGCATTAGCAGTTTCCCTCATGTGTTTCCTCATGTAGAACCTTACCATAATTTCCATCACCCCAAGTACTTCTGTCTTACCATCTGGAATAGGAGAAATCTTTCCTGGCATTGTATTTTCCTTGCTTGGTTATTGTCTTCTAAAAATTTCAATGTGACGTTGTACACAGGAAATCAATACGCTCTTTAAAATATTTATCTTCCCTCTGTGGGCCATTTTTATAAAGAGCTAAGGTCATTTAATGGGCAGGCTTTCCTCCCTCTGCCTATAACGCTGGTTACTGTGGACCACATGGTTACTCTTAAGGGGTGGCTGAGCCATCAAAAGGTGCCACTGTTTGCAAAACAGGCATCTTGGTGGAGGGCTTTGAGAGCTTACTCATAGGCTTTTAAAACTCAATCATTTTAATGCCTTTGGTAGTTTCTAAAACAGGATCAGCTGAAACCTAGATGAAACTGACCTGTGGACACCCAGGGGTGGTTCTTTGCCAAAAAAAAAGAAACAACTTGTGTCAGATAATTGCTCTTTAAGCAGTTTTAGGTGGATATCTATCTTAAAAAAAAAAGCATACATATGACCTAGATTTTGCTTAGCTTGATCAGATTCTGAACTTTGCAAAGGTTTGTTTTTGTTTGTTTGTTTGTTTTTCTTTTTAGGTTCAGTAGAAGAGAAAGTGAAATATAAATGAACATATAGCAGTATTAAAAAACAATGGATTAAAGCTCCAAACTTTTTGAGGTCTAATTAAGCATTATTTGAGTTTTCTTCTGATTGTGACAGCTGAATTTCAGCTTTGACAGAAAAAATATAGCAGTAGCTAGCAAGATGAGTTTTGTCCATTACCACAGCATGAGTTAATGTATGGATTTTTAAAGAAACTTGTAATATGATGAAGAAATGGTAGAATACATTTCATACTTGCAAGGTACCTGTTCTCTCATTTTTAATTGATTTTATTAAGGTATGCTTTCTAACTGTAATCTGTTCCTATGTAATTGCAAGCTTTGGCTTTTGCTCTGCTTTTGTATTAGACTTTGTCAATGTAAAATTTCAGGAATGTTGTAACATTATAGTTTGAGTATCAAGTCTTTAGCATGGCTGCAATTCTTCTGATAATGATACATTTAATAGATGCATGGAGATACTAGTAGGAAGATAAAATGCGTGTCTTAAATGACACATGAGGAGGTCTGTACCTTGCCACTATACCTGACATATGCATGAAAATAATGCATGTCAACAGCTTTGTAGTCAATAGATTATTTTTATGTATCAACAAAACATAGATTTTCTGTTTTGGTTTTCCTCAAACAATTTTCTAGCATCACAGAAATCTGCTAGCTTATTAATAAGTCTTTTCAACATATCTGAAGTACAGTAAAGCTTTAATGAATGAGTTAAAAAATAGTCTGCATTTACCAGCCTGTACACAACAGTGTACAAAGAGGTGAAGATCACGACTGCTAAGTAAAGATTTAGTAGTATGGACTTAGAGATTACAAAGGTACACTGGCTTTGGCACCTCAGCCAGCTTACTTCAAGTTACGTGGCTGTTTCTTTGCAGGGGCATACTGTTGGCTGGAGTGTCTTACGCTTAATTGAAAAAAGCAGTGTGGTGCCTAGTAGGTAACCAGTGCAAGAAATTGTTTTAAAAGCAAGTAGTTAATTTTAGTAAGAAGTGTGACTGTTTTGCTGTTACCATGTAAAGCTCCAGTTTGTTTCTGTGTCTCATTTGGGAGTTCTGCTGCTTCTTTCGGAGTAAACAAAACTAGGCACTCTGCATGTGTGACTTCATATAATTTTGCTCCCCAGTTGGATGAACTAGACCACTAGACTAGCCTAGAAACAAAATACTTTTTTTCATCTGTGTTTCTCCCTTACTGGCTGGGCTGGAACATTTTCTTTCTGCCTCCCATTGCATCTTTGGAAGGTAATATTATTTTCCATCATAAAATGTTTTACTATTCCCTTAATGAAAATTACTGGGATTAGTGAAAAGTGTGTGAGGATCCAGATATTAATACTGGTCTATAAATACCAGAGAAGAATTTTGGTTTAATTTCTATTGTGCGTTTGATGACATATACTGAAGAAGTCACAAAATAGGGCATGAGTTTTACCCCTATATGGATGAAAAATTACAAACCCAGCTGGGGTTTTTATGTTTGTTTTTAATTTAGGCCACTAAGAAAGTTTTAAAGTATTTTATTGAGTTAACTTCTATTACCTTTTAAAAATATCATCAGTTAATTTATATACTGATTAAACATCTTCCATGCCTTTCTAAATTATTCTTGATTACAAAGGCTGTTTCCATAGTTACAATTTATGTCTTAATTTCATAGTAGGTTTCTTTCCATTTATTCAGCTCATTCCATTTATCTACCATATTTATTTGAACTACACAAACTTCAGGGGCACTTATCTCTTACAGCTTTTGGGATGGAAAAAACGTATTAAGATAGAGATAAGTGTTTAGTATGCAGCTAGTTCAATTACTAGGGAACATAATTTAAACTTCTCTTTCACAGAGATACAGGCATTTGAAGAAAGTCTATAAGAAAATAAGCCACAAAATCAATTAGGTTCTCCTAGAACTGAATAAAGTACAATAAGCATCATTTAAAATGTGTAATAATTTTTAACTAACAGTCATAATTTTTACCAGGCTCATGAAACGCAGATAAGTCATGGAGGCATTTAAAACAGTTATAAACAATTGTAATGCTTAAAGAAGCCCATTAATATTTTAATTAAAGCTGAAAAATATTGTTCATTTACCTTTATTATGCTCATTTCTTCATAGAGGGCAGGCTTTATGACTGTTACTTTTCTCTATGTGGCACTTCAGATCCACTTCATGCCTCAGCTGTATAATTAAGCCAGTTGTGCTAGTTTTCCCTGAAATACTTAACTACACTTATCATGGATTTGTTTTGCTTCTTTGTAGCAGAGATGAACGAATAGTCTTTTTAAGACTGTAGAATAAATTACGTGGATGACATTCTGCTCCTTGGTATTCCATACACACATAGGGACACAAATCTGCTACAGTGTATTATACATGATTTGTCACATGTTTTTGGAAATATCAATTCAACTCTTACCACCAAATGATCATTTTTAGCAGTAGCTTTTAAAAAACAAACATTTCCCCTTCAGAGTTCTCATACAAAAGTATATATATAAAAAAAAAAAAAAAGTATATGGGGAAATATAAATTAGTCTGTATGTTTGCAGTGAATGAATGCTTGAAAACCATCAGCTGATAGAATGTACAGAACAATAACTTAAATACACTGTAGATTTGGTACATTCCTTGAATATGTTGCATATACAGAATGAATAGGATGTCTTTGCACTCATATGTAGGTTTTGTGTGGGTGGTAAATTTATCATAAATGTTAAACTTTGGAAACAATTTAGCTAAAGAAAAGCCACAACTTGCAATTACAGGAAAACAAAATGACCCCCCACATCTCAGAAGTGGTGACCTTGATAAAGCTTCAGAAGTTTCTAAAAGACTCTTTTTCTCGATCAATGTTTAACATTCACACAGTTGGTCTTCTATTATTAAGCCTGACTTTTAGAAGGCTGTTGTGTAAATCTGTTCTAGCACAACTGCAGAAGAATCTCAGTAAACAGAGTAACACTTACCCCATTTTTTCAGGGATTTCTATTTCTAAGGCAAATTATTTAAGGTGTCCTAAGTGTGATAATTACTAGAAATGACCTGGCAGCTCACTTGAGAACAATACATTTATTTGAATGCTGTGTATAAAACCTTTACAGCCTGCTTCATCCTTATTGTTACACAGCCATAGCAAACCAGATTTAAGGTTATTTATTTGCTAAGTTTATGTACATTATATTCAGCTTTTGGCAGTCCCTACTGTTCAACAGTGCAATACTGAATTAGTCAATTCTGGGGGAAAAAAAAGAAAAAAAAAACAACCACATGCCAGACTTCTAATAGAGCTTAGCCATTATTAAATGATACTTTACTAAAAAGTGCACTTTGAAAACAACTTCATATCATACATCTCAGTTTGAAAGTGAAATTGTTAATAGCTTTCCTGTCTCTTCAATACTGAAACAAGTTGGGGCTACCTTTTTAGCAATTTGTTGCTTGGATAGCAGTGTTGAAATGAGTTATATCTTCCAGTATATTTGTAGAATGGTGCTGAAAGTTGTATAGCTTAAGATGTGAATTCTGCATTTTCCCCTTATTGCTTAGCCATTCAGTGGGGAGCTCATGTGCTCTGAGGCTATAGGGAAGGTATAGATTGAGCCTTCATTGCGATCACCAAGCTGGCAAAATTGTGTAATTCCAGAGGCCAAATCAATCTAGCTATGTCTTGAATGCATTTGAGCTGGATCTAGAAAAGAGATGGTAGATTTTACTTTTTTATCACAGTATGAAATGACTGCCTAAGGTCAAAAGGATTTTGTTACATGTTGTAGACACAGCCATCATGCTATTGTCAAAACTGCCTTAGTTTTCAGTATAGCAACAATATTTATTCGCTTCTATCTCCATTTTTCTCTTTATTCAGTCAGTCATTCCATAACACATTTAAGAGAACTTTCCCTCTTTGAACTACCTGGATTTGGCTTTAAGACATACTCAAGTCGAAAAGTAAATCAGTCTGTTGGCTTTAGGACATACTCAAGTCAAAAAGTAAAGCAATCTGATCCCTAAACTGCTCTAGCCAGCAAGGAGTAAAGGGGAGACAATTTTATCCAAGGCTGGCTGAAAACAAACCATAAAACCAGTGCATGCATAGTTTGTTATCATAGCATCCATGGCATTCTCAGAATTACATGCACACTACCATATTGTGATTTTGTGTCAACTGTGATGTATGGTCTGAAACTTTTTGAATATAAACGAGGACTTCCCATTTATTATGGTGGCTTCTAAACTACTTACATTTCCAGTTACACTTGTGGTTACAGCATAAAAAGGTGTAACAGACGA
>NW_008610319.1:60746-61930 GCF_000691845.1 Merops nubicus | reverse complement strand
TCCTCCGCTTCTCCCGGGGAGAGGGGCTGAGAGGGCTGGGGTGGTTCAGCTTGGAAAAGAGAGGGCTCCAGGGAGGCCTCACTGCTGCCTTTCCGTACCGTAAGAAAGACGGGGACAATCTTTACCCTGACCTGTTGTGACTGAACAAGGGGTGATGACGGTTTCAAAAGAAAAGGGGAGATTTAGCCCAGATGTAAGGAAGAGATTTTCAGTGAGGGTGGTGAAACCCTGGCACAGGGGATGTGCGGAAACAGACTCTATAACCCGAAGGTTCTACAGCAGGTGTGTTTACTGCACGCAGATGCACGGGGGATCGCTCCACCACAAACGTGCATGCCCGAAGTGGCAAATTATTTCATATTTATGCAATAAAACGTTACATATTTAATTGACGCCTATACATATTTATTACCTAACCCCGCCTACCCTCACTTCATATTATAATTAGCTTATCAGTCCTTCTACGCTTGCGCAGCTTCTCCTGGTAATTGTGGGCACGGGTCTTCAAGAGGTGGGCGGTGGTCTCTGGGAGGAAGGCTGTATGTCCTCCTCACAATGTACTTTTCACCTTTCGTCTGGAATGTGGTGATTTGGCAAGTTTATAGCTTTGGGCTAGTTTTGGTCAGCTCTTGTCCTTGGCGAACATCTGCTCTTCCTCATTAGTTGTGTTTTTTGCTGATAATTTTGTGAGAGATGTTACTTTGTGTTTTCTCTGTATGTGTTAGTCTTTATTATTATTCAATAGTTCCTTTCTCTTTTTCTACTGATAAGTGCAGGATGCTTGTTAATTCTGACTTTTATGACTGTTCTCCCAAATAAGGGTTGTTAGTTGTTTTAGATGGCAGATCAAAGAAGCATGTGCTCTTCTTCAGACACTTTGTAGTGATCAATAAGGCAATCAATCTTTCAGTCACCTGTTATTTTACACAAATGGTTAGCTTTATAAGTTTTTTCTATTTTATGTTAGTTACCTTACATCACAGGTTGCCCAGAGAAGTGGAAGGTGCCCCATCCCTGGAAACATTCAAGGTCAGACAGACTCCAAGCTCTGTCTCATGTACTAATTAATTGTTCCTGAGATTAGAATTTAGCATTACTCTTGTATGTGGCAGGTGCAGAGATAGTTCATAGCTAGATCAAAGATGCTGTGGTGGTAAGTATACACACCACTCTCCTGTGCCTCC